>NC_059185.1:10338297-10475797 GCF_020631705.1 Daphnia magna | reverse complement strand
GCAAAGTAACTACTAAATGGAGAGTTGTCAAATACCATTTGTGTGGGTGTGCAACACAGGTCCGAAGTAGCTAATTAACGAAATCAATTTCTTATAAGTTTTGGTGGCCCTTAAAAGGGCCGATGAGTTGAATTGAAATATCAAAAAATTTGAAATTAGCCGCCAAAACCGTACAGAGTACGTCCCTGGCGCTTCAGCGCGTACACAACGTCCATGGCAGTTACTGTCTTTCTTTTAGCATGTTCGGTGTAAGTAACAGCGTCACGAATGACGTTTTCAAGAAATACTTTTAGAACACCGCGAGTTTCCTCGTAGATGAGACCAGATATACGTTTTACACCACCGCGGCGGGCAAGACGACGGATGGCCGGTTTGGTGATACCTTGAATGTTGTCACGTAAAACTTTACGATGACGCTTGGCTCCCCCTTTACCTAGCCCTTTACCGCCTTTACCACGACCTGTCATTGTTTGGACTTTTTTTAACGTAACGAAACTGTCTAGTGAACCACCATCTGCCTAGTCGAAGGATTATATACCCCACCATCTTTGGCTCCACCCCCTTTTGCTAACGGGATGTTCAAGGCAACGAGCAGCTTTGTTGAATTGTGGTTTCCCCCTATTTTCCTCCTAACCAATAACAGCACCAGGCATTCGCTGTTTTCTTTAGCGTCCGCACTGCAATAAAATAAAGTCGAAACCCAACAAAATCCAGATCCAGACATTTATCTGTTCCTTGATTACAAATGGCCCGTACTAAGCAGACAGCTCGAAAGTCTACTGGTGGCAAGGCGCCCCGAAAACAGTTGGCTACAAAAGCTGCTCGTAAGAGTGCCCCAGCCACTGGCGGTGTTAAGAAGCCCCATCGTTATCGCCCCGGAACCGTTGCTCTCCGAGAGATTCGCCGGTACCAGAAGTCTACTGAGCTTCTGATCCGCAAACTTCCATTCCAACGCTTGGTCAGAGAAATCGCCCAAGATTTTAAGACCGACTTGCGATTTCAGAGCTCAGCAGTTATGGCTTTGCAGGAGGCAAGCGAAGCTTACCTAGTGGGTCTTTTCGAAGACACTAACTTGTGTGCCATTCACGCCAAGCGAGTCACAATCATGCCTAAAGATATCCAGTTAGCCCGTCGTATCCGTGGTGAACGTGCTTAAATAGCCTAACGCCTCAGTAAACAATCGGCCCTTTTCAGGGCCACCATATTTAAGGAAAATGAAATATGCCTTCCACTTACGTTATCCGTACTATTTGTATCCTTTTGATTATAGGCTATGTTATATAATTTGTATATAGGCTTACCTTTTTGCCAGTTTCCACGGTGTTCACTGAAACACTGCTCTTACACGTTTCACTTTCCAGATTTCATTCTAGTTTTTTTTTTTTTTTTTTAAATAATGTTTTCTGAGGCAGACTAAGATTTCATTCTAGTTCTAAATCTGAAATAAATAAATAAATGGGTAGTCTGCTACTTCAAAATTGCCGGAATTGATACTTAAACCACGATATAATAGTTCAGCTATTATATAATTATGTTCCAGCTATTATATCGTGCTTAAACAGTCGACAAAATGAGAACCATATAAAATCGATACCAAATACTGAAATGATTTGAAACTTCAAACAAAAATATAAAAGGATATGCCAATGACAACATATACCATTACAATCCCCACTCGTTCGCCAAGTCTTTGCTGACATAATTATCTCCAACTCAGTTCGCCGAAATTAAAAATTTCTTAATAATAAAAGATGTCCCAAGGTCTGTAAACCTACTATAGCATTTGCTTAACTGCAAATTGATTTCACTCACAGATAAAAAGTATTGCATTTGTTTCACCTTAAATTCGGATTTTAACAAAGGCCATATTTTTTTTTCAGTTGAATATGAAGCTTTGCTAAAGAGTTCTTTAATGCTAAGCTGATGTCAACCAGAATTAAGGCAGTAACTAAATCTATAATTCCAAAATTACTGCTCTGTATCAGCTTCCAGTATTTATTTGGCACATGTTGACTGTCATGGATATTTCCCCATCTACTAACATTGTTTGATTGGCATGTTGATTTAGTTTCATGTCTGACATTTTCATTATATTTATAGTTTTCATTCTGCACCAGGAAGAAAATAATTTCAGACTTCAACACAATTCTGGCATTAGCTATTGAGAAAAGAGACATAGGTAAGAGATGTAGGTAGTAATGTTTTAAGTAAAAGATAATTTTAAAAATTAGTTAATTTACTTCAATTTCTGTTTGTTTGTTTTCAGTTAGAAATCAAAGTTTGTCTTGACCTGCATAACAGCTTTTTTCACAAGTGTAGTCCTAGATGTGAAGACACAATCAGAAAGGGTTATTAATTTCCATTCGCTTAATTATCCTTATGAAGAATGAACGAAATGGTAAAATGTAAAATATTTGTTTGTAACCTACTATTTTCGAGTTATCGCTGATATGATTTATCCGATCGTACCTGATCGCTTACAACAACATTACATCGGGAATGGAACTATCTTGTCACTTTGTCAGCTAGCATTAAGCTGACTACGTGAATTGACCAGTAGATCATCCAACCGATTCAACATTTTTCAATATTGTAGACTAAGAAAGTTTCCTTTCAGAATAATAAGGGAAAATATTCGTAACTCAAAAAGAAAGTTTGGCTGAAACCATTTTCAGTTAGAAAACAGAGAGAGCAAACATCAGTGTCAAGAATTCTAAAAAACGCCACCTATGGAGCTATACTGCTACATTTCAATCTGAGCGTCACCTATGGGCACTTTACTGCGATTTTCCAAAATGTTTATTTCTTCTCTATTCTTTATTTCCAAGTTCTCACGTGGACAATCGATGTGCTTCTTAAAACACAGAAAAGTGATGCCTTCTCGGGCTTTAGGATAGAAACACGGGTTTTTATCTATGTTAAGAATAGTAGAAAACAAATTTGATCCACTGTGCCTTTAAGATTGTTAATGTTTTCCATTCATAAAACCAACAATGATAGTGAAATCGTTTGCGCTATCTTTAGTTCGTCTGAAATGGAGTGCAATAATAAAGACGAGCAAAGTTGCCGGGAAAACCTTATTCAGCAAATATTTGTTAAGTAATACCAGCTTATACTTCTAAAGAAATTGATGAAATAATAATCTCTTCAATAATCAATAATTCTAGTTACAAATGTTACAATATCAACAAGTCTTAGTGGAATTGGAGATACCTTACAGCAACAATATGAAATTTTGACTGGTGATGATCCTAACCAAACTTGGAATAAAAAACGAACCGTAGACATGTCGGCCACGGGCACCGTAGTAGGAGGTTATCACTACCATTGATCAACACATATCATCTCTCTAAATCCTAACACCTTCTCACTTAAAATTTTTTATCACATTTTTATTTTGAATTAGTGATTTGCCATTTTTGGTACAATTGGCTTGATAAGAGATTACCTGGAAAAACTTTCAAAATTGTACTGAAGAAACTACTGGTGGATCAAGTGATTTTTTCCCCATTTCTAATTGCCGTGTTTTTTGGAACAGTTGGTGTCTTAGAACATATGAGGTACAGCTCTTCTATGTGTTTTTACAAAAGAATTTAGAATTTACCTTATATTGATAGCACTGCTGAAGTGTTGGAAGAAATCAAAGCGAAAGCGTGGAGACTTTATGCTGCTGAATGGGTAGTGTGGCCTCCAGCTCAGTTGATCAATTTCTACCTGCTACCAACCAGATTTAGAGTACTGTATGACAACACAATATCACTAGGCTATGATGTCTACACTAGTTATGTAAAGCATGATAAAACCTAGTTTTTCTCTGGATACATTGGGACCAACTTAAATATATAGTGCATATTCCAAGTTGAGCAACCTATGTACTCAATCTCATCGTTATCTTTACAAATCAGGATTCAATTGTCTTTCAGACAGTTGGATTTTCTCCCCTGGTTTAAACGCCGGCATCCCGAGGTATGGGCAGCTGGCGCAACGGAAGGCATCTCCAAGATAACACTATAATTAAATTCATTAGTGAAGAAACATCTTATCCCAGAGAATTTCAACTTACACTCCCACAAGATGATGTAGCAGACTTTGTTGTAGGCTTTACTGGCTGACCTGCTTCAAGCTCTTCTGCTAGTCCACATGAACAGTCTTTGCAAGCTTTGCGCTTCCCAGTTGTTCCACACACTTTAAAGGAAAAGCACAACATTACAAATTATTTCACCAAAAACTACTGCTGAAAGACAATAACCTCTTAAGGTTTCAGCTTCAGGTTTTTTCAGATCATTCTCATCAAGCAAATCATCTTCATTGATTAGCTCAATCTGGTCATCTACAAGATTATCAGAAAGAGACCATACTGTTGGTTTAGCAAATGCAAGCCTGGATGATGACCCCACTTCAAAATTTGGTGTCTGGGCAGAAAAGGAGTTTTCAGTGGGTTCAACAATGATGTTGCAGAATCCTGCAAGTTTGAGGTCAGCTGAAATTCTATCAGATTTCTCTTTGCCAAATATGAGCCCATTTGTCTTCATAATCCTAACAATTTCGGATAAAAGCTCAAATGAATGTTTTGCTGTATGTGGTTCAAATAAATTTGAAAGAACCGCATCGAATGTTGAATTTGGGTGGCTAGCTGCAATAAATAAAGCAAAAATAGTTAGTTGAATGCTTAATACAAGAGTCACCTGATGACTTACACAAAATTAAACGTTCAAAATGCTCAACTATAATACGGCTACACTGTTGGGTAGAGAGTTCCTGAGAAAATCTTTGTACATCTTCCGGAGAGCTACCAGCGCCCCAGAGTACGAGAACTGTTCCATCTTTTAGTCTATTAAGAACTTCTGATGGAATCTTTGCAAGCGACATTTTCGTCAAAAGCTGACTAGATAAATGCAGATTGCCAAAGACTGTATTATTTGTTGTCAGGGAAGACTCGTGGCGTTTGACAAACTGTCGTTACTTTTATGTTTTGCAATAGTAATATTTGGAATTGGAATGTGCAAAGTCATCTAGTTTGCCCAATGCGAAGCGACTGGAAAAAAAAGGACATCTGGCGACAGTTTTAAAAGTCTTACTATTATCATAAAATTTGAAAAATCTTGTACCTTCTCTTCCCTTCATATGGAAGTGTATCCTTCTTTAAAAAAAAAAGAATGGAGTAGTGTAGGGATTCGCAATGGTGACTCGGCATAAACTTAAGTCATAAATTTTCGCGATTTTATCTTTGTTTATTACCAAGTCACATTGTAGTTGTACGTACGTACTTTTTATTAGTGCCTTAAAGATGGCAGTGGGTTGGCACATACACAAAAAGGTTTTTTTTAGAACCATTATTTCTTTATAGAAACATGAACACTGGTAGGTTGTTTTCTTGCAAGCAGACTCACGTCAATTAAGGAAATGTAACTACGCAAATATAATTAGGTATCCAGTGGAGATTTCCTCCAAAGACTCCAACCTTTATTTCCACTGCGCTGAGCTTAATCTGGCTTTTAAATAACGAACTACATTTCGTTTAACGAACACACATCAGCACTACCTTGTTAGGTCTGTGCCCTCGGTTCCCATTGTCCGTTAGCCATGGGCTCTTAAAGGAACCTGTGGGGCGTGGAAAATGTCACATGAACGCGCTGCGTCTGACATTACACACCTTCAGTGCTTAGGATAACCATTTTTTTCTTTTCAACATGTCCAGTATTACTTTACCGACATAATCCCGCGTTACTTGTCTTCGAAATTTAGTATCTGCTGTGTCTGAAGTGACATTTTACCTTATAGGGGTTATGTACCGCTCTGCATTGGTTTCCACGCACCTCATCGAGAACCGGCACAACAGGCTCATGGCCGGCTCAGTGCGATACCACAGTACTGCATCATCACAATCCATAAATAATCCAATTAATTCAAATCATTCGTCAGTGTCTGTCGTCTTCTATTTATATTTCGTTTCTGTCATTGTTGCGCTTGACGATTGATGCGTTTCCGCATGATCAATCGATGCCTCCCGCTACTGGCGTGAAGGATCCTTGTCGCCTATCATATTGATTATGAACGAGGCGGGCAATAGATGGCGTTTAAGGCACATGCAACTCGATGCGTTTCGTGTGACACACAAACGATTGCACGTAACACAGTATGCGAGAGACTGTGAGCCAGTTGCGGCTTCTCCGCTGGATCGTCAGGACGTAGACGAACTGAAATCTGCCAGCTGAATGACTGTGAAGCCTGAGCGGCTTTTCTTTTTCCTGGAATCCAGTTCAGTGCCGGATTACATTCCAGTCCCGCTATTCCCGAGCCGATGTGTTCAGAGTGACGGGCTTTTCTGTACACACATACAAATACACACGGAATCATCGATCGGACGGGCCGCGGAAACTGAAGCTGATGCCCTTTTGCTTATAGAGCCTCTTGCAAGCGCGTGCCGCCAGTTGAAACAACTTGCAGTTGCGTATGGTGTGAGCTTGCGCGCGTCTGTGTGTGTGTATGTGTGTACCCGCCAAGTGTGGTGTTGTGTGTGTGTTAGAATGTGACTGTTTGCAGTCGACAAGAAGGATCCGCACCGGATATTGAACCGGAAACCTCTCCCTAGTCCGCAATAAGTAATAAGTGAAGGGGAAAACACAGAACGGTCCCTTAGATCGACTGGATGTGTGATGCAATTTTTGAATCGATCGGAAAAAGCGGTTGGAAACTGAATTACATCTACCAAACAAAGTTTCGCTCAGCGTTAAATGCTAGGGGCATGCAATCCCCGCGCACTGATTCGAACTGGCTATTCTAATTGGATTAAATTCCTCTACTGGGTCTTCGAGTTGATGAGTGCTGGCGAAGGGAGACTTTACAATTTCCTGTTGCCCCGCTGAACCCAAGCGCTAAACTACTCAAGCGGGTGCACTGAAAAAAAAAAAAATAATAATAATTCAATATGGAATCTACAACGTCGGTGGATCAAAACCGACTGGCGGGTCAACAGCAACCGGTGCCACAAAGCCAACCGAAAGTTGAATTGGCAGAAGAAGAGGTCGGTAACAGCGTCATCGAGGGCGGCAGTTATGAACGACATTTTTCTCCATCTGGACAACAGCTGGCCACGCAAACTAATCTCGAGCCGGGCTATCAAGTCAAAGCTACCAAATCTGTTCTGTTTGACACTCGTTCAACCACCCATGCCCACAACAAGAAAGTTCAATCAGGTAAAAATTGAAATACCATCAAACAAACGCTCGATTGTAAATGAAAACGTTAGGCTCGTTTGCATTTTTTAAAATGTTCTTGATCGATGTACTATTGATTCCCTCTTCATCAACGATTGACATTGTTCGATACATCTCGTTCAAATCCAATAGATCACGATGATACAGATGGTATCCCCGTAGCTTCTTATGCAACCTTTATTTCTAATCCAATACAATAATAACAAAGAAAGATGAGGGTCCGAATTTTTCGGCATTAGTTTGAAAAACCCTGCATAGGACAGAGTATATGTTAAAAGTCTTTTATGTGTCGCCTTTATGATTGCGGCAAAGAGAAAATGAACACGAAATAATAAGAAACGCGGTTAGAATAACTAAGCCCCGTTTCGGTACGAATCAAATCGATTTCTTCGTTTTGCTGGGCGTGGACGACTGTGTATTACTTTTCCGTTGATGAAAAACGACTAAGCTATAGCTGTTTGGGGGAGGATAGGGAGAGAAGGAAAAATACAAAGAGACGCTGATTGAGTCGCTGCCGTTGTAGCCGGAGCTGGAGTGTACCTTAGAGCTATTCGATCGACGTGTGTCCCTGTATAGTTTCATCATTGATATGCTCACAGCCTCCCCGTAGATAATTGAAAGACTCAGCGTGCACTAATCCCAAGTCTCTCTCTAGTTTCCAGCTGTGCTGTGAGTGGCTCGGCCTCTTTTTTTTTTTTTCCCCGTCTTTCTTTCGACCGCGTCAAATACAAACAAAAAAGGAGATCAATATAGATATCCCCTATATGGATATAGATTTCGACAGTAGGTAATCAAGGCCTCTCCAAAGCGTCATCTGATGAAATCTGACGCCTCAAGTCGTTCTCCCAATTCAGACACTTTGATTTTATTCGCTATACAGCACTATAACTGGCTCTCAATGATGTGATATATTTAAAAATAATGCGATAACTGCCTAATGTTTCTTTGTTGGTAATGCCACTGTCGTTAGCATTCTTTTTATGTGAGGAGAAAAAGGAAAGAAAAAAACCCAATACCATAGAAAGAAAAGGGAAACAAAGAACAAAGGACAATTGGGAAATCGATTCGTCAATGTTTCCGACATTGATATAATGCTTTTATGTAAACTAAATACGGTAGTTTGTTCTTTGTTGCTTCCACTGAAATTCGTATATTTCAATGTGAGCTTGTCGCCAGCATCACGTTGACTTGTATTCCCCATTTTCAGATATAATTACGTTATCGATAGGGCTGGGATTATAACCAGGAAATTTGACTTTTTTGTAATTCGAAGCCGTACTTCGTGACCCGCCGAACAATTTCTTTTCCGCCGATGTCATTATTTGTCATATATTATAGAATTGCATATTACGTAGGCTACTCGGCCAATATGAGCCAGGCTCGAAAAATTTCTTGTAGTTTATAGATAAATATAGTGACATAGGGTGTGTGTGATGAACTATATTTGGGCTAGTTGTATATAGGAACACGTAAATCATATAGACCCGTTGTCTTTTTACGTGCTCGCGACTGCTTGTCTTTATTGGTCGCAGCCACGTAGGGCCTTGATTAATAGCCTTGCCTTTTATTTTTTTATTTTTTAGTCATTTAAAACTGGCGTGCTAAGTTTAAGCTTTAGACGCTCCCAAATGCTCCACTGCCATCATGCTATCCGCTGCTGGCGTAGGATATATAGTTAATCCGTTATTCGGGCCGCAGCACCGTATTGGTATTTCCTATCCTGTTTATGGATCGATTTTATTTTGGGCCCATGGACACTGCCGTTGTGCCTTAGTACATCATGCTGCACATCTTACTTTAACAAGAAAATCGCCCACTCGTCGTTTCCTGTTCCAAACATATAATCTCTTTTTCTTGTGAAATGCTGTCAAACATCTGCGTGTATACACAGCAACAGCCAGACAACCAGCGTATAGGGGAATAGACCTGGGGAATCAGCGTTATTGTACAATGTGAATAATGCTAGTCTTTTTTTTTTTTTCTGATTTAATAACGTGGATAGGAATAAGCGCAACTGAATCACTGCAGATCGAGACATGCAAAATCTTGAAAGCAATGTCAGTATTGTGGGTCCGCCTTTCCGTTTGTGCAATTGTGTATGTTTATCCTATTACGCAAATAGTAAAAATTCACAATCAAGATTCACTTACACTTGAGTTCATTTGAAATCCCTCGCCTTGTTGAAAAATCGTAGCCCTTTTTCTATTGACATATCGCAATTGATTTCCTGTGGAAAATTATTCGACTGTTTGTTGGCATCTCCTCCTGTGGTTCCCCACAATCTTGACGGCTTGTTTATATTTATTTTCCTGGTCCTGTATATGAAGCATTGCCGTATCTATTTCAAGCTTCAAAGCAAAGTGATACTGAAGGATAGAAAAATTCAATTTGCCCTGACGGGCTATAGAAAAAAACCAGCAGTTTCACATATCACCAGTCGATCTTAATAAAGCTGAGAATCAGTCTCGTATATACAAATAAGTCTACTGTTATGGTTGAATTATATTCTATTTTGGGTAACAACCAAGGCAACAAATTGCATTCTAAAGCCGCCGGCGATTTGTGTGACTGCATTTGAAGTATATGATCTGTTATATCCATCTTCCATGTCGATTACTATACTCACTTCATGACATTACTCACGTATACTGAATATCAAGTTGATAAAAGTTTGAATCATTCGTGATGTTTCTCTGTTTGCAGTGGCTGATTGTTGGCGTTGGATGGTACGCGGAAGCAATCTGGTGAAAGTTCGGCCCAACGGCCGGACCTACAATCGTTTCTTTTCACTCGACGAGGACCTTTCATGCATTCGCTGGGTGCCAACGAGCAAGAAAGCTTCAAAAGCAACTGGTATGTCATATTTGACAATTCAATTTCGTAAATCATATGGCAAATAAAATTGAAATAAAAAGAACTAAAAATAAACAAGACAGAATTCAGGTACCATAATTAAAAAATAGACGAATATGACGTTTGTTTGACCAAACATGTTTCGCGTAAACAATTTCACTTAGCTATAGAGTGCTCCGTTTGATGGTAAAAACAAATGAAATTGGGTAATAATCAAGAGAACTTTGAGAAAATTAACTTCAACCGGAATGATTTGTTGTCTATACGAATATACGCGGGGCTTGTTACACAAACGAGCTTTTGAAGTTTAGCGGTACCCCCAGCAGCCACAATTTATGCATGAGATATTTCATGTTTGTCGTGCAGTCACCTTGCCAAAGACCTCCCCAGTGAGTGCTTAAATGAACGACGTTGAATATTTTCTTGTTAATATTTAGTTCACGCATGCGTGCGTCGATCATTGATTCACGTCATCGATATATACGGTGATGGAAGCAATCAACACTTTGGCCTACGCCATCAAGTATCCAATTATTTTCTCTGCGTCAAATACACGATAGGAAGGCTAATGATGTAGACCAAGTTGAGCGTTGTAAGCTTAAGTTAACATCATTAGATTAGGCCTAAACGAGAAGGAAAATACATTTTAGACTTCCTTCGTATACACAAATGAAGGGGATAGAAAATTCCATTTGTATTTATTGTGACAAGTTTTCAATCGACCAACTTTTTCATCTCCAATCAATTTAAATTCTACGTGAAAAATGTATAATCTTCGATCCGGAGTTCTCAACAAGGCCAACTGCTCAAAACGATGAGCCCTTTCACCGGATTGAAAATGCGCACTACACTGCATTAATTTGTCTGATATATAAAGATGTGGGTCGATATTTCATGCGTAAGCAATTCATCTTTACGAAATACTTTGCTGTGGGAAAGGCTTTTCACAAATAACAATGATTGTACGCTTCACGATTGGCTAGTATCAAATCATTATCTATGCAAGGATTGGCGGCCTTATATAATTTTTATAATACTCTTTGCTTCCTTTTGAAATCGGACTATACCCGACAAACTGAAAAGCCTCTTTATAAAGTAACAGTGTACATAAAAATATAGAAACTTTCAGCTTCAAGATGAAGCCACAAAAGGAAAAGAAAAAAAAATCGTTTGGTTGGGAGAGAGGAGGGGGGGGGGGATCTTAAAGCATCACGCACGAAGGGAAGAGAATATCGCGCAGATCGATATATAGACTGCAAGGCAAACTATAAGTCTATTAAAACAAACTTCTGCTTGGCTGACACACAAATGTTGAAAGTCTAATGAGCCCACGTGTCTGATCTCCCGACCCCAACCTTTTCTCCCTTGGCTAACCAACAGTATAGAACGAAAGTATTGGATTAAACATTTGATAGAACAAAGGCCTTCAAAGTTGCGATATCGATGGATTGCTCGTTCGATAACGTTAGATTAGATTAGCCTTTGTTATGTCCGACCAAACACGCCTTACTTGTACACGCTAATACTAATTCAAATAAGCCCATCAGCAAAGAAAAGATGCAATATCGACCCCGTGATTACCAGTCTTGTTTTGCGTTCGTTGAGGTTCTGAAACGAGCACGAGGATAATAGATTTAAATTATTTAAAAAAACTTAATTTCTAAAACAACTTTTAATTGGCAATTGATTTTAGTTCCAATATCGAGCATCCGTGAAGTGCGCTCTGTCCATACGTCGGAGGTACTAGGTCAAGGTGCTTCTTCTGTGCCTACATCTGGCGCAGGTGTGGCCGCCGCCGTGGCCGTTGCTGCTTCCACCACTTCGTCAACATCTTCTACTTCTGTCGGAGTCGGATCGAGCACCTCTTCATTGGACTGGACGTTCTCCATTATCCATGGAGATGATTTCTCTTCGTTGGATCTCATTGCTTCCTCAGCTGAAGAGGCAACCATCTGGGTCACTGGCCTCAATGCGCTTCTTGGCACCCATTTATGTAAATATTCTCTACTTTTTCTTTTGTCTTTTGTGTATCTCAGTATTTTCGCACCACCGTATCTCGGGTTACTCGGTAAACCTGGTTTCGGCGACGCGCTGCTCTCCTCACAAGCTTCTTTGCCAACTTTGTATAGGAGAGCAGGGATAGTATAGTACACTCCACAAACTTTTAGATCAATCACAATCGGACAGTGATGGATAAACTAATAATAATGCTAGAGCTTTAGGCTATTTGAAATTCCCGCACAAATGGCTGGTCTGTGTTCAGTCTACATGGTGGAATTGGAGGCATTCAAGTATAAGTCAGTGTGACTTCAACATCTCAATCACGCGTAGATGACATAACTGCTGTTGTGAAACATATAGAAGCAACAATCCGCCAGCAGATTTAACGTCAAGTGCATTTGCATGCACGTTCTTGAGACGTCCTTCTGGTCGTGACTGGTTACCTTCAAAACTTGAACGCTGCACCATATATGCTGTATAGAATGAGACCATTTTAATTAAGAACAGCAAAGCTCTTAGAGGGATTGGCAAATGCATGCGTCATGATGTTAATTAATTATTTCTCCGCAACACACCGTGAAACTTCTGTTTTCCGAACACGTAAAGGTTATGTTCAAATCGATCTCGTTTGAAGACTCGCAAGTTTGTTCTCATCAAAGAAAATCTTTCAAGAAGTGCCTTTTCACTCCCCCCAGAAAAATGATTATAAGATTTAATTATTAGAATAGTTTGACCACTAATCGATTTAGGGTTGAATCTGCGCGTCTAATTTATATGGCCCAATCGTATGAGCCGCATTGATCCTATACGTGGTTAGGATATGCTATCGCAGTTCTCTACGACCCGCGTCCCTTTATGCCTTTATCGATAAGAATTGCTTATATGCTATATTTAGAAATTCGGGTCGACCGTAGCCATCCATATGCATGTTTTCCTTTTCGTCGGTAACGAAAAAAAAAAAAAAAGACAGACGCGGGCTGTTCAGCATTTCAAACGATTACATCTTCCTCAATTTCTTTGGTTGTTGTATCTTGATGTTGAAAAAACGATTTTTTTTTTTTTTTATCTTCCTTTTGTGTAACACACAAGTCGACAAAAGCCTAGTTTTTACAAAAATGGCCATGACTTGAATTCGAGCCAATCGAATTTTCTACATCAACAACCGAGAAGGAAATCCTTCCTTTTTTGCTCCTGTTCCAACAATCACAAATTTTTTTCTTTTCTTTTCTAGACACATTCTATTCTACATAGCAGCCTTATAAAACGTGTGGTTGCTATACAGTTCATATTCGGTGACATTTGAGAATGCGAGATTTTTTGATTTTTTATCGATTTAATTTGGTTTTTTTAGACTGCATTTTATAGCCCTACCTAATATGTTAATCTAGTCTACATTGTCTGTGGAGCAACCTGAACCACATCATATACATTTGATGTGCGCGGCTCCCTTTTTGGGGTATGGACGGGCAACGCCTACGTATATATATATACAAGATTTCTTTTGTTATTATGCAGGACTGTAGTTGAAAGGCGGTAATATTTAGGCTTATATCTTCATGCCCCACAGGATCCACAGCAATCGATGAGCGTGCATGGTAGCCTGGAACCTTAATGCTCGTCATATACTCGCTCAGACACACACACATACACACAGGCGTGTGTATGTGTACATCCCCCACGGTCGTGTATGGCCCACTTCCAAGTGGGCAAGATGTAAGCTATTTTTGGAAAGGAAAAAACACACAAAAAAAGAAGAAGCCACTGTTGTCGAGCCTGGCCGTATATACTATTGGCGATAGTTGCAACAAAAACTCGTATGACATCCCATAAGAAAAGAAGCAGTTAACATAATGGAGAAGAACGTAGTCTATATTATACTAAAAGAAAAAGAAAAAGCCAGTCTGAATAGCCCTATGCACTTTCAATAAGTTTTGGCCATAGACATCAGTTTGGAGATGATGGCGGTCGGTATAGGATAAGTTCTTTTAGGCACACATAAGGGGGTTATTGTCGCGTACACGATGTATGGCCTTACAGCTCATGTAACCTCTCGCTGAATTTCGAGGAAGATTGTTTTATCTGAAAAAGGGAAAAATTGTATCCTAGGCTAAAGATAAACACACAGCCTTAGAGTGGCACACACATAGTCGCATGAGAAAAGAAACAGATGACGTAGCGCAACGTATAAACAGATAGCCCATATCTAATACAACTGTACGTGCTCCTCGATGTTGCCTTTGACATTTCAAAAAGCCATGGATATATCCCTTTATTTTTTGTTTGTTTCCTGTGTAAAGTACCCAGGACCACCAACGAGATTATAGTCTTATAAACGTGCATGTATAAAACGGACGTACGGCCTTGCAAACATTTTCTGCCTATTCGCCTTTCGATTAACCGAATTTCGGGGGGCGTTTGTGTTCTGATTCTTAACGTGATGGTCATTGCAGTTGTTTTCAACAAAACTTTAGGCCGTTGGGATTGACTTTCTCCTTTAAAATGAAAAAAAACAAAACAAAGAAAATGGGGTTGCAGCAGCAGCGATTGATCGTCAATTGCAACAACAAAATGCAAGTGGCGCACGCGAGCATATCGAATTGCTTATTCACGAAGAACACGTTTTACAAGGCACAAAGCCGCTACTTGAGTCAGCGACAGTGACTTTACTTTTGTGATCAATACGCCGGAATAGCAGCAGAAGAGATAACCGCGTGCCTTGTATTCGCATGCCTTGCTAGTGGAATTAAGTCAGTGATCCGTGACTTTGAAGAACATGTTTCCCTTTTCCCCCCTTCTTTTTTTATTTTATTTTTTATTTTGGAACATCTTTTAACGCCAACAAAAAGACGTCGGAGTAAAAACAAGCGCGTCATTTTCTTTCGTCCCATGTAAGCCTCTCACATAAATGGCGAAAACATTCCGCGAATACTTTATCTACAGGCGAAACATTTCAAACAACATTTTTCTCGTAAACGTATACGGAAATAAAACAGTCTAATCATTGCCCCAGTTGCGGAAAAGATTGTTCTTCTTTACTTTCATTCCCAGCTTGGGGTTGAGTTCTGAAAGTGAATCGCATGAAATGCCATCACGTATAAAAGGTGAACGATATATTCAATGGATCTCTGCCTTCTCTAAATCGCCGCTTTTGACATTTAGCTATAGAAATAGCGCTGATATTAACAACAAGGGAAACTGATTGAACGATTCTCATTTGTTTGTCTATTTTACTATCAGCACCGAACGCGCTGGGAGAGACGGATGTGCTGCGGGTGCGCTGGCTGCGAGAGGCTTTCGAGAGAGCCGTTTCAGATACTACGGCCTCCATCAATGAGATCGACAACGCTGACGAGACATCTTCCAACGCCTTACTCAACCTAGACCAAGATGCTGCCATGGCTTTGTTGAAAGAGATAAACGCCGACTTGGCTGCCAGCCGAATACGCCAGAAAATGGCGGTAAAACATCTAACGATCAACATTTTTTAGGGCTGAACTTATGTAACGTTGTATACATCAAAACATGTATTCTTTTAGTGACGTAGACGCTAGAGACGACGTGAATTGAAAATGCTTTTGACGACGTAAATGGTTCACGTGTCAAATCAAATCAAGCCTTTTGATGCTGTGTAAACCTCAACGCTGTCTCCATGACATTTGCATTTTTTAATTGTGTCATTCAAATCGCTTGTTTGTTTTTTTTTTCAACGTTCCAGCGCAATTTTGCCGGCTAAACCGGTGTACTATATAGCTAGACCAAACAGCTCGCTTATACAGTATATATGGTGTTGATACTATTGGCTATATTTATCCGAGATCGCATTTACTTTATTAACTATTTAAGGCACACGTTGCTAATTTTAGAACGACGTTGTGTATACATATGTATTGATCAACAAAGTTAGCCCCAATTACTATATGGATTTCTTTTTCTTTGTGATACCCAGGAGTTTGATTCAATGAAATCTCCTGCCGATCGGGGCCGGATCAATAGCGACGAGTTTGTCACCATGTTCCAAGAGATGGCCACCCGGCCGGAAATCTACTTCCTTCTCATCCGCTTCGCCAATCGGGATTATTTCACAGCTGACGATTTCCTTCATTTTTTAGAATGCGAACAGGCGGTAATATTGTTTGTTTGGATAATTTTTTTCAATTTTTGATTTCAATATGTGTTTCTTCCACTATCCGAACTGACGTAGTCATTTTCATTATTTTTCAAAGGTGGGGGGGAAACAAAAATAGCTTGCACTCTTTTTATATACGTATTATATGTATAGACTCTATACTGTTTTCACGTATTGTTTTGCAACTCGTTATCGTATTTGTCGGGGATCTATTTCTTTAATAGCTGCAATAATATATGGATTCGCTAATGGGGGCTTCGTTATATCCAATGTTGTCGCGCTGCTAAATGTGGAACAACGTAACGAAGAACAGAATTTTGTTTGGCTTGTGCTAAGCAACTGCCATTCAGCTCTAACATGTTCTCCTCAAAATCTATATACGTACATGTGTAGTGTGAGAGAGAGAGAGAGGAAGAAAACTGGCAGTAATTGCAACCATTGTCCCTATTTGTTGTCTTTTTCGATCGATAACAGATGACAGACGTGACACTGGAGAAGTGCTGCCAATTGATTCAACTCTACGAGCCGTCCTCGGAAGCAAGGGCGGACAATCAACTATTGCTTGACGGTAATTTGCTCATTTAATGAATCCCTTGTGACAATAAATCATTTTCTATATCGAAAGAGATGAATCGATCACGGCTGTCTTTATACTATTCGGATGAACAGCTTCTTAAGGGCGTTAATAATAGTTTCATTCGTTTTTCATTCGTAAGACGTGGGCTGGTGTCTATCTTTAGAAATAACCTAACTCAAGTTATATTCCATGTTTAAAGATGCTTGTCCAGCAGTCAGTTATCTCGTTCCCCGATGGGAACGCTCGTGAATGATTGTTACGCGTCGTGGCCGGAGTACTACGTATAAGGCCTGCAGCAAATAGCCCCAAAAGTCCGTCTAGCTACTTTAACATGCCTTGTCAGTGGAGCATCGTACAAATCAAATATTCAACGTCGTCCCTAGCTGACGGCAGAAGCTAATCGCTTCCAGACTGTATAAGTCAGTTAGTAACCTGTTGTTAGTTAATTGTAGTACAGCGTCTTTCTGCTCGCACTGTTGGCTTCGTGAGGTGAAAAATGTCATTGCGTCCAACAGTATACACATTCATTTCACCAGAAATTGTGGGACGGACATTTTCAGTGTAAGATAATTAACGAGGGACGATGCTGCATCTCGCATCTTCCTCTGTGCATTAAAGCAATTGAAGAGGCTGTTTTCGCATTAAAGTCGAAATCATAAATTAAAGATGAAGGCGCGAGTGGATCAGTCGAATGAATAAGACAACTCAACAGTTTTCTCTTTGTATATACAAATAAATAATTCACATCAGCCAAACTGAATACAACGAGTCGTCATTTATTTAGATGATTCAATGAACCAGGGCAAACGTGTTGGTTTTATAATTAAGTCTGAATGTACTACTGTATATAAGAGAGGCTTCAAATTACAGGGAATTTTTTCAAGACTATTTGCTTCGGGACGGGACTGTTCGTGACGAAACTCATTAGAATCATCCCTGTTCGTGACGTCATAGAAAGACTTGGGGCTATAAAAAAAAAGGGAGGGGGGGAAACTTTCAGTTGAATCTCAGTAAATGTGACATCTCGTCATTAAAACTTCTTCGGTCCCAATTTGTGCTCCTTTTGCTTGTCATCACCAGAGCGCAAAATTCTGCGTGGAACGAGAGATTGCCTGTTTACGCTAATTGGCATGTTCTCAAGATTTTTCCAACTTTATTGTTTGTTTTTTTTACTTTAGGCATCATTTATATTTTTTAAAATCATTTTGAGAACATGAAATCATGACTAGTGTAACCAATTTTGCAAGTGGTTCGATGCTTATTCAAAGATCAATTCATTTTTTTCAAAAATGCTCTGCTTAATTCTTGAAGGAATGACGCGTTTTCTGCTGTCGGAAGAAGGCGACATTTTCCATCCACTGCAGCTGCACGTCCACCAAGACATGACTGCTCCCATGTGCCATTACTTCATTTCATCTTCACACAACACTTACTTGCTGGAAGATCAATTGAGGGGACCTTCGTCGGTCGAAGGCTACGCTCGCGCCTTGCAAAGCGGTTGCCGTTGCATCAAAAGTAATTTCAAACTGCCCGATTTATATTCACCGTCGGTGACAATCATTGACAGCTGACCTTTCCCTATTGTTAAATGTCGTTTTATTCAACAGTATTACTCACAGACGTTATTGTATTCCTCTTTTCAGTCGACGTGTGGGACGGTCCCGAAATGCCCATTGTTTACCACGGCAACACATTGACTAGCAAAATCGCCTTCTCCGATGTTATTTCTGTCATCGCCCAATTCGCCTTTGAAGCCTCCAAGTCAGTAGACATATTCAATAACGGCACATCTATCATATTATCTTGGTGATGAAATAACGTGTTTGTTTTTTTTGTTATTATTTTTTTGGGGGGACGGATTGCGTAAACTAAAGGTACCCACTCTTCATTCACTTGGAGAACCATTGTTCAATATCACAACAGAAAATAGCCGCCAGATTAATAACAGAACTTTTTGGACAAGCTCTTCTCAAAGCGGCTGACAAGCCTTTAACTTTAACCAGCCCAGAAGAATTGATCGGCAAAATCATCATCTTCGTACGTGTTCATTCGCTCCATCTATTCGACAATGTGTTGACACTAACGGGCCTGGATTTTTTCTTTCTTTAATTTTTTTTTTTTAAATTTCAAATACAGGGCAAGAAATTCGGTTCGGATCAATCGGAAGACGGAGGAGAAGTCACCGATGAGGACGAAGGCGCCGAAACGAATCGGACGCGGGCGGGTCGGGTGGGACAAGCGTCTCGCCGGCTTCGAATTTGCCGAGAGCTATCGGATCTGATTGCTTTGAATCGTGGAAGCAGTATGAAATTACCCAGCAGTCGCGATAAAAGTAAGGTTTTTCTTTATTTTATTTTTATTTTTTTCTTGATTCCTTTCGTGCTTTAAAAAAAAAAAAAGATTTACGATCTAACAAATCAAGCCGTGCGTGTGGCGCGATAAAGAAAAAAAAAACGGACACATTTATTGCGCATTAATGGCATTTTAATGAACCGCTATAAATGCGGTTAACTCTGCGATCGAGTTTGCTATCATTTAAACGTATATTTTAGCAGCAGACTTAGATGTGACCCACATTCCATCCCACGCAATAGCAATAAATATGGAAAAGGGCCATAGGGATGTCGTTCTTTTCCGTGTAATGAGGTCATGTTGATATTTCGCGTGATTTCTAATGTGAAAGAGAACAACTATCGAGGGTGTTGTATTGCTGTCCGCTACGTAAATCCAAAATAAATTTCACAAATTGAAATCTCGTCCTACCAAAGATAAATCTTAAAGGTCAATCCTATAGATCCTCCTATTATATACAGTTTGAGAATGTTATCTTGGCGAAACGGACGTAAACCGCTACATGGATGTCATATCTAGTTTGAAGTAGTTTTTATTTTTCCCCCCTTTATTAGGGGGGAATATGCGCTTACACATTTTATGCGTATATACTTGTGCGGTAAAAGATATCCAGGGCAATATACTGAAGATATCGTCACTGAAAACAACAAATGGCCGAGAGCTTGAACAGTTTTTACTTTCGTTTTGTTATCTCGTTTGGGGCAGAAGTATTGCAGCAATGCGGCTATTCGCTGAGTGAAAGCGCAGCTTCCCGTCTACATGCGAGCAGTCCCGGCATGTGGACGGAAATGGTTCAACGTTCGTTGCTGCGCGTCTTCCCAAACGGCAGCCGAGTCGATTCCAGCAATTTCAGTCCGCTAGAATTCTGGAATGCCGGAGTGCCAATGGGTAAGTTTAATAATAAAAACAACAAAAAAAAAATAATATTGGCGGTCGATTTATCAATCGCAAATAATTTCTCTTCCCCCAAAAAAAAGTGCGGATCAGAATCGAGCGATTCTTGGCTCGATATGAAAACTTTCAGTGAGTTAACAATTCTTTGAATTCACCGTGTCTTTTATAGTGGCGCTGAACTTCCAGACTCCCGGCTTGATGATGGATTTATACGATGGCAAGTTCCGCCAGAATGGCGGATGCGGATACGTTCTAAAGCCAGCCATGATGCGCCAGCCCGGCTTCAGTATTCCATCAAGTCTGAGAGAAAGTGCGCCCATTTCACCGCCACAGCTTTTACGAATCCGGGTACATTAAAAATCTTTTTTTTTTTTCTTAGAAAGAGAAAAGAGAAAAATGCGCGTGTCCCATATATTTTTACGTCATTGATCACACGTATACGCAAAATTGCTTTTCTCGATAACGTTTTAACATTTTTTTCCCCGGCAGATTATTAGCGGCCAGCAATTGCCCAGACCGAGAGGTTCGGCTGCCAAGGCAACCATCGTCGACCCATATGTACTTATTCAAATCTATGGCATTGCAATCGATTGTGCCGGTATGATGATGGCCTTAAGATTATACGGATGAACATCTTTCAGAAATTTATGATTCTGTGCGTTCGTTCGTTTTTTTATTTGTTGTGCAAACAGAGCGGAAGACGCGCACGATTCCCGACGAAGGAGACTGTCCCATTTTCGAAGAGAGTCTCGAATTTTATGTACACCATCCGGAAATGGCGCTCATCCGCTTCATTGTTTTAGATGACGAATTTATCGGCGATGACTTCATCGGCCAGTATACCATTCCATTCCCTTGTATCCGACCCGGTATATCCATACGTTTTTTTTTTTCTGCCATCGCTCGAACTGCTTTTAACTCTCATCTTCCCATGTTTAACTTAAAGGATATCGACATGTTAGACTGCTGTCTAATTTAGGGGAAGCCCTGGAAAACACGACGCTTTTCGTCCACGTGGCAATCAGCGAGAAATGGGCCGGAGAGGTAGTTGCATTCTTTCCTTAAAAACGTCATCGAATCATCGAGTTCATTTTCCTTTTCGATTAGCAGCTGCTACCGAAAAGCCGCAACAAACACGGCAAGAAACAGGCAGTCATTCGCATGACTGGACTCAGACAACTAGACGAACATTTTAAGGTGAGCATTTTGCTTTCCCCACAAAGTCAAAAATGAAGGGTTGACATTAACGGAGACATGACTTCAAGAAATAGAAACCATGTCTAACAAGATGGTCGGTCTATAATGAACGGGATAATATTCATGTTCATTGATTGCACGCGTGATTAGGTGCCCGTATTCGGTTACAAAGACCCCCCTATGAAATGTCAAATTACAGGATAACCACATTATTATTATGTTCTTTCTTCTATTCGCTGTCGTCGGATTTCAGAGTTCAATCGGAGCCATGGTGGAGGCGTCTAGGGCTCGTAATAACGTGGCTCAGGCGTTATTCGAATTGCGCTCCGAATGCGGACTCCCCATTACGGCCAACGTGAAACAATGTCTGCGCGTTCTCCTTCAACGTCTAGCCAATTGTCCCGAAGTCGTCAGCTGCCAGCTCAGCTCAGACAATGTGGTGAGCTTATTATTATTCAGTTAACTGCATATATTTTCAGGTCTATGAATTTAACCTCGATCGGCTAAAAACCAAAACGCAATCACGGAAAAAATAGCAGTTATTCGAAAACATGTTGCCTCCAACGCTCGTCACGTTTTTCTCTCTCTCTTTTTCCATATAGAAAGGCCTTTCTTTGTGATCCTTGACAGCTAATCAATCAAAACAACCTAATTGCATAACGATCGCGGCGCGAGAAGGACGATGGCTAGAAAATAGAAGCATTTGTAAAACATCGGGCTTTGCGATCGCGGCTTAAAATTTATATACTTAGTTTAATCACATCCTTTGCTGTGCACAGCCGAGTGCAGCAAAGCGTGGCAAGTCGTTGAAATGCGTTGCGATGGCTGTGAAAATGTCTTCACCTTCACATTGTCTTTGATTGAATTTTCGCAGCCAATGTGGGGCACGTATAACTAACATTTTTTTTTCTTTGTTTCACCTCTTTTCGTGTGCCAGTTTCCTGTTTTGAAAGTGGAGACGAACAGCGGAGGCGGCGTGAGCAGCGGCAACGGGTTGGGCAACTTGCCAACACCTCTGTATCGCACGCTGGTTGCCTTTGAGAAATCGATACTCGAATGCCATTTTTTACGGGACAAGAGCCCCGCCATCTTACGTGAACTCGAACAAGTCCTGAAAGCTCTGGCTCAATTCCCCGACCACCTGGACTTGATGATCGAACAGGCCGGATTAAAAGGAAAACAATCCGCACGAGTGTACGACGTCCACGGTTGGAATCTCAGCCTCATTACGAGCCACGTAGAACTGCTCCGCCAGTGCCAACGTGATTGCGGATTCATCCTCGATCAAGTACTGACATATCCATTTCCATTTTAGAATTTGAATCGTTCAATAATCCCGCCATTCTGTAGATCCGCAATGCGAATATATCGCTGGACGGGCTGAGCCGACACAATTCAGAACGATGTTCTCAACATCTGCAGGTGGTGTTGTCTTCCTCGTCGGGGTTCGGCAACGCTGATGAATCTTCAGGAGGAGGAGGCCCACTGTCTTCTTCATCATCTCCGGCACGTTCCAACGGAACTAGCGCCCATTTACAGCTGTCACGATGTACTACCTCACCGATGCCGATGCAGCCAGAAGATGTGCAGAAACTATCCGAACCGAAATTGAAGAGCATCTTGAAAAAATGCAGTTCGGCTCAAGACATTTGCGCTACAGTCGATGGGTACGTCTGCATGTCTGCAACAGCTGCAGCACATAGTCCTTACAACCTGTACGGCAGTAGTCCCAGTGGTAGCAGTTGTATCGTAGCGCCACTTGCGTCCATGGCTAGCAGCATTAGCAGTAACAGCAGCGACGATGGCCCAGTGACATCCAACTCTTAGTGAAATCTCAATGTGTGTTGGCGGTTTGATTGGACGTGTTTATCTAACCATTCCACCAAAACTCAATTTTGTTTTTCTTCGTTAAGGATTTGATAGGCTCTGTCATTTCAGGTGTAATCATTACAGGTCGTTAAATTGTGGCATCATGGGATAATTATCTTTTCTTTTCATCTACAACAAGATGTTTGATTCATTCACAGGCGAATCATTCCAAGCCCATCACATTGCATTTTGAATTGGACGAGGGTGAGAATGTAAACTTTTGCTAGTCCATCTAGTCTCCCTTTCGTTGCCATTTATCTCAATGGATTTTTTTGTTTGTTTGTTAGTAGCTCGTTGATTAGCCCCAAATCCACCATGATCTTGTCATACGCCCACCCCATCAAAGCGCTGATATTATAAATGTGTATCGCTATATATATTGTACAACGCTTGAAAAAATCCTTTACGCTATCCCAATTTGATAATTGGCACCTGTTTCGATGTGATAATATTTTTGTTGTTCTTTGGCCGTTTTTTTTTTTGCATATATTATATAACTCTCCTTTTGCGCGCTTCTTAAGCAACTGTCGAAAGCCAGTCTCCTGTTTCTTTAACGGCACAGTAAGTGTTTACGTAACAGAGTCTCTTTTTGATTTATGTATTTAACTAATGATGGTCTCAACGATGAATGAGTTGATATATTTTTAATCTTTTTTTTTCCTTTCTGTTTTATTCGTGCTTATATACTAAACGTTGAACCGCTCACTGAAACGTGTCCCTTCGAAAAACAAAACAATGGTGGACAACAGTTACGTACCCTGCCCGCCAAAGGAGTATCCAGATGAAGAGTAAAAACAAAACAGAAGGCGGTTGTTGGGGTTTTTATATTATTTTTTCAATTCAAAGATTGGTCATCGAAACATAGTCAAAACGACACTGTGTGTCTGTGTCACAACCAAACTAGTCTTTTCAACACGGAACAAAAGGAGAGAAGAAGAAAACGTGTACGAATGAATCATTCGCGTTGATTTAGCGCGCCGTTGTGTTCGTGCGAAATCATAAAATGATGTTGTTTCTAGTTTCAAAGATATATAATATATCGGAGAGATGAATACGTAGCTGTTATAACTGTCTGTATATCATTGACTTAAAAAGATTAAAACCGTGTACCACGCCCGACTTGTTAAATATGCCTCAATAGGAAAATCGAATTTCAAGTCTTATTGCAACTGTTCGTTTCAATTCAATCATTTGAAAATTACATAAGCCCGTCTTATGGCTCTATAAGCTATATGGAAATTTTATTTCTTTAAACTTTCATCGTCGATGTAGCAACAGAACGAGCCTACCCCCCCAATTCTTTTGTTGCATTTTTGAAAACCAAGTTCCAGAACAAGAGCAGGTGCCCCCCGTGGTTTTCATTCTGTTTTGGTTTCAACCCCACTCCCCTCCACTTCTTTTTTTGTGTGTGTGTGTGTGTGTGTGTGCTCCCTGCACCGTCAAACTTCAAGCTAGTAACAGCATCAACAACTATTTCTGTTTGCCTCTCTGCACGTGTTTTTCCTCTTCGAGTTTGTATAACTCTTTGCCGGAACGCAGTCAACAACGCCACCACCCCGTGAAACAGAAAGGCCCAAAATGGAGGAGCTCGTTCTTCATTTATTTTACCATCAATTTTTTTCTGTTTTCTTTCCCATTTTTGTTGTTGTTTCCTTTGCTTTCACCTACGTAGGAACGTACGTCATTGCAAGTGCCTGCGTATTTCACGAGCGAGAACAATTCATCAGCTCCGCATGACTCAGCCGTAACAAGAAAACAACCCCGATGCCCTGCGTATACACACCTATATAGAGCCCAGTATATATATTCGTATAGTCTTACTGTTGGACAACAACAACAAGAAGAAGAGATGAGGCCCGTATAGATGATGTGGCTATACATGGATGGTTTACCCGACCGTAAACAGCACCATCTTCGTGCGACGGGCCCGATCGAGTAGAGCTGGCCGCGGCTGCACTTGTATACCCAAGTGTCAATTTTCTATGATGATGCATTGTTGCTTTTTGTTTTTTGTTTTTTTACATCAAAGTAGGGCCAGCTGCCGTGAAGAATGAACGACTATGTTGTTTTTGTTTCCGTCCAGCTCCGCATCGATGTCAGGGATGTTATTGCGGATAGTTTGTGGCGGACAATCACTTGCGCTATACGAACGACGCCATAGAATGTTGAATGAGTGGCTATCATAAAGTTGTAACTCTTCTTTTTGGCGAGACTAACTGATGTTAACGATGCACATCACTGACGTCTCTTCCCCATTTAGGATGGCCCCAATGGATTGGTGGAATGGGACAAGTTCTTTAAGAATAAAAATGTATCGTATACTGTTAAGCGGTCAAGTGTGGATTTCTGACCCCAGCTGTGGTGGGTAATACCCCAGGTATTCTCGTTGGGCAGATGTAATAAACTCATGACTAGTGAAAGCTGACTAACCTATCAGACGTAAACGATTCCAATTGATTTCAAATCGATTGTCGCTTTTAAAGAACATCATCCATTCAAAGTTTTCATTTGGGATAAAAACCTTAGCAGTCGTTTTTTGTATTATAAAATATCTTATTCAATTTGGGCTGGCTCAGTTTCCTTAAAGAATCGGCCGCACCTCTGACTTTGAAGTAGAACAATCAATTAGCGTTTGATATTTGATTTTGAAGCGCAATTTGGCGGCCACGGGCCAGCAGTCGACTGATGGAGTCGACTCGTCACCATCAAGTTGCCGCTCCCTTTTTTTTTGGCTACCGTGCATAGCACAGCAGACACAAAAGGACGCACATTCGTGACCGTACAGTCGGCGGGAAATCAGTGCGGACATCCAGCCGGTGAACAAATCACGAGTCGAATTGCTGCTGCAATTACGTTTGGAAAAACTATAGCCGCTTTTTGAAATTGATTACTGGACAGTTCATTTCGTATTGTTAAACACTGTCGGCGAAATTGCAAATCACTCATTTATCATAAGGTAAGAATGAATCACCGTTTGTTTGAATTCCGCTCGGCCGGCTCGTGTGACATGCGCGGAGGGAGGCGAATGTCACGTTAACAACTTGTTGCCTTTGCGGAATGATTCGTATTTGTTTGCGTTTGGGTTTATTGAACATCTTGAGCAATAACGCATTTTCAAAATGAAGTGACTGTGTAAATTTGATGCGCAATTGGAATATCCTATCAGAGATAAATGGCCCACGAACTCGTTTCGTGAGTCGTCTGTGAACGTTCGGCACTTATTTCATAAGGAATGATAACTACATCAATTGTTAATCGAATGAGCATCGAAAATTGGGCGGATTCGAAAGTTAAGCCAATTAAATAGCGGGCCGTTTAATGGGCTGATTAAGTATGCCATCTAGTGGATTAAAAATTAACCACAACTTTCAACGAACTTTTAGATTTCAAGCGTCGCTCCAGCCGACCGCTTTGAATTTGAAGACTTGAAACGAAACACAAAAGCGGGCGAATATTCAAATTAGTTTTTTTCGAAATTCGCTTAGTAATTGACAAGTACAACTTTTACGAGTGGCGGTTATAGAATAAAACGCGCAAGCAAAAAGGACCAAGTTGGAAACAATAAATCGCAAAAATAACTTGCGTGGCTCGTTGTTGATTCGATCTCCTCTTCTGCTTGTGCCCTTGGAGTCTGGCACAGACAGGGCAGCCATTTTTGTTTTAGTTGTTGACTCAGCCACTTCGACAAAATAAACCATGTGTGATTCGAAAGAGTTGTCCGCTCTTCTTACGTTACCCAGCCAGTTATTATGTGCGTGTGCGTCCCTAGCTAAACATTATTTGGCTAAACCACGCTGTTGTTTTGTTTTCTCTTAGATATATATGTATGTGTATATATATATACATACATATATATATATTCGTCGGCGTCCAGCGTCGTTCCGTTCTAGACTTTTCCATTTGGTTCTTGTTTACCGAGACCTCGCATTTTGTTGACACTGGGGCGCTGCTTCGGCTGCTTGCCTTCCCCCTTCTTTTGCTCTCCCACTGAGTCCATCCCTACTCCCACTCTTCCACCTTCTCGAATTGGATTGCGTCAACTAGCGTGAGCAACCGAGTATTAGGTGGGGGGTGTGGAGAACGAGAGGAAGGGAACAAAAAATAAAGGCATCGACGTTAGGGCTGGACAGAGAAGAGGCGCTTTTTATTCTTGTGTGTACAGCCCCGTAGTCTGTTCATTCCCACCTCGTCCGTTTTTGCCCCGGCCCGTGGTCCGTCTCCCTCTTCTCACCACACTCCTCCTTTTTTTTCTCTCTCTCTCTCTCTCTCTCTGGTCCACTTTGTTTTATCAAGGATCCTTGTTGGTATTTTCTCTGTATTTATTCTCTTCCTTTGCTACGGCGTGGGCATTCGTCTTCCGGCACGGATGCGCGACTTTGTGTGTGTCCTGTTATGTTGTTTTGTTTGTTTTTCACATTTTATTTTTGTTGTTTGTTTTTTCTGGGGGGAGGGCGAGGAAGAACAAAGAAAAAAAAATAGAGAGGGACCATCAATGCGATGACACATAGGCAAGTGCAGAGGTCCCCCATTAGTCTAGCCGTTAGGTGGCACCGATCGCCCTTCGCAATCGTTTTAGATCACGGCCAACTAACAGCAAACACTTAGGTGATTATAACGACGCCAAGTCCCAAGTCTAGGAAATGTGGAATAAAAAAATAAAAATCGAACAATCACTGAAAATAGCGGACGATTGGCGCTTGACGTTTCCGCTGGTTGGCTCGACAAACGGAGGTCGACTCGTGTACTGACGTCTCATGCGTCTCAGCCAACGCCTTAGCCTACTGTTGACAAGCCGATTCAATCACACAGGTTCCCTACACTCATCGCTTGTTATGACTAAATGGGCCTTCTCGATCGGGTGGCGCCCCTTCATCACGAAAGAGGGGGAAACGATCGGAGAGAAATGCGACCTCTCCGTTGACCTGGCGCGTCATTTTTCGCTCACGCTCCAGTGGACATCAAGTTTGCGACGTCAAGGCATGGTGAAATCTCCTAGCTCCGACTATATACTGCCACCATTTCTCTGTGACTAACGATACCATTAAAGAATGTGTCTTTGTAATCTTTCAACATTTTTTTTTTTTGAGGGGGGGTTCTACATCGACGATAGTCCCGGCCTTAATAAAAAAAAAAACGTTTGACACTTACTATATATATATATATGTATATAGCTTAATTGATCCGATTGCGATCAATCAATGCCCTATCGTCTTTCTGTATAAGATTCATCGAAACTCGCTGGATATAAAAGGAAGTTTGCGTTTTCAATTGAAAGATGCATCAATTGTCTCCATCGAGTGATTGTGTTCTTTTGTATGTCTGTAAATTTTCAAATGGAGAATGAATGGTTTAAATTTGCATTTCTCCTTGGGTTAATTTTGAAATTTAAAAAAATTATACATATGTACAGTATATGTACAAGGGGGGAGGGGACATTTAATAAACTGACGAGGCCTACGCGTCGCATATTAAGACTTAATCAAATAAGAGACGAACTCGTTGAATTCAAGTGGAAGAT
The DNA here is from genome assembly GCF_020631705.1 of Daphnia magna. Lineage (NCBI taxonomy): Eukaryota > Metazoa > Arthropoda > Branchiopoda > Diplostraca > Daphniidae > Daphnia > Daphnia magna. The sequence continues at coordinate 10,447,193 of NC_059185.1, read as the reverse complement.
CAATTAACAGGGTCAATGCGCTTCTTATAAGGCTGGCGCGACGTGAATGATAAGCGGAAAATAAGAATTACACAAACATGCAGCGTCGCTTTTATTAGGGAAACTATAGGAATCCGAGATGATGCATCCGCTTCCTGTTGCTTGCTGTCTTACATTATTGCGTTCACCCTGCGATGTGTACAGCAACTCATAAAACATATTATTTGCATGCAGCCGTCAGGGCTTTTTCAGATCGTCGAGGGCCCGTATTGTTATTGCCGAGGAAATGGCTTGTTGAATGATTTCTTTTTTTTCTTTTTCTTTCAACTAATAACGTAGTGAATAAAGTACACGTCATGACAAATGAACCCCTTCAACGTTCTTCATCGGACGTTTTTTTTAAAAACGCAAATCAAAATTATGCGGACGATACAAAGGCAAAGAACAAAGGATCACCAACTGCCCCCTTGAATAATTTGAGTTGATTTTTGATTTAAACGGCACCGTATATAGTGACCCACGTCGACGTTGTTTATATCTGTTACGTTGATCACACACGATTTGATACTGCACACCGCTGTATACAATCGAGAAATGTGACCAATGACCGCACAATATGTTGTCTCACTATTTTTCTGCTTGCCAACGCTGGATCGCACGCAAGCATCAATGTATATATACACTGAAATAAAAAGGGGACAGCATCAAATGCGATGGCCAGCAACTTTCGATACGTCACCACAACGCTGTAGATGTTCTGATATATATAGTTTCTCTTTTCTTCATCGAGAAATCTCTTGTCCATCCTGTTATATAGTATAGACCATCAAAACTAGAACAGACTGTATATATACACAGTGTACAGCCAAACTAAATAGTTTTGCCCTCGATCCATCGAAAACGGAATGAAAACCTTCCTCCCCTTCTGCAAAAACGCCACATTTATCGACATATTTATGATGAACAGATAGCGTTTTGATGAGCTGACCGAATGGACACAAGGCCATACGCACACAAATATACACACACACACAGAACACACACACACAGCAGCATGTGGACCACATATATATACGAAAAGCGGAGCGAAATATGTACAACTTTGATTGGATGACCGCAGTCCAGCCTGTTTTATGGATTAATATCAAAGCGGGACATGGTGATTTCAAATATTCTTTGATTGCATATAGTCCCAAACCAATATCTAATAGGCTGCATACCACCCAAAGTTATATTTGTGTGTGTGTGTGTCTCCCTCGATCTTCTATAGTGTATAGGCGTATATACTATACACTGAGCTAAGGTTGGATTTATTGAAAATGAGAAAGAGCTCATAGGATACGTTTATGTATATCTACAGTAGGTATATATTATAATAGTACACACATAAAAATAAAAAAAGAATAGTCGAATGATGAATGGTTAGCTCTTTTGATTGTTGGCTACCGTGCCATAGCGTAACAAAAGATCCTCATCGTCTTTTTTCTTATAGCTCTAGATAGTTTTCCTATCGATATGTATATATATAGTAGCCTATATCTAAGGCTTTTTGCTTTCAAAGTTTTTTTTTTTTCTTTTTGCCTTTCTCTGTTCACTCTCTCGCTAGTCTTTTCTTATTCAAATGGGTCTACTGGTTCTTTTCACATGGCCACGCCAAACCATTCATCACATAACCTCTTTTCTTTTGCTATATTTATATACTTTTGCGCATACACATAGAAATATTCGTAATGTTTGTGATGTATTATGCAACTATTTCATGTATAGAACACTCGGATTCACCGTTCTATTGGTGCCGTCGTAAAGGAGCGATTTTTCATCGATAAAGAAAACGAGATGAAAAGGAACTTTTATTTTTTTTTTATGAATTAAGAGAAACTGTTTTGTGTGTGTGTGTCTCGAGTTATGTCGTACACACATTCTGCGTTTGTTTCTTGCCGTTTAAGTGTTTGGTCGCCATTCACGCTGGCCATTTATCTCCGATTTGAGGCCTGTCAAATGCAAACCGTTGTCGTACAAGCCATCAATACAATATATCGGCTTCAATGGTATAACAAACTTGAAGCGGCTACTTCAAAATGGTCGGTCCATAATCAATGGACAAAACGACCTATCCAGCAATTTTCTTATACTATTATTTCGTTTGTCTGTTTATGTATATGTATATATATATACGTCGCAGCCAGTGTGTGTGTATATTATCGCCTAATGTTATGTCGATGGCTATATGTTGAGGACTTGAAGCGACTGGCCCCACTTCTTCTGTGTTTGAAGCCAAAAAAAAAAAAATCTTACACGAGGAGGGCGGTGCGTGTAGTGGCGGCGGGAGTTGTGTCGTCATTTTTGATGGCTGTTGGCTTCAGTAAGAAGCACACTTTCGGGTTTTCCTGCTGACGGCTCACAACAGATTATCGCATACACATAAGGACGGCAAAGGACGCACAAAAAAGATCGAGCTTGAAAAGAAGATGCTGATGGCCGGTCAGGTTTTTTTTCTTAACAGTATAAAGAATGTCTATAGAAAACGATCGTTTTGATGTTTTTTTCTTGTTTTTTTTTTTTTTTTCAATGTATAAAAGACATTGCCAACAGAGGGTGAAGTCGTGAAGATGGTCATAATGTAGGACTGTCCACTGTTGGAATCGACACAAAAGGGAGTGCACCGTCCGATGCGCTTGCTCTTCGGCAGGCCCCCAAGAAGTGGGTAGAGACTCAGCACACAAAAAAAAGTGGGAGGGGGAGTCTATATAGCGTCCGGCACGGACGGATTTATTCAGCAGCGCTAGCGCACCGGATGTATTGATATTCCGGCCCTTTGGCCGTTTTAATGGCTCCATCTAATCAATCCCACTCAGTGTACACGGTATATATATATATGCAGTACTATATATAAAATGTAACTCTCCATCGTGTCTAGATATACTATACAGACTGTCTTGAGGTGGAATGTCGTAGATGTACGACAGCTTTGGGCCTCAACGGAAAAATAACTCCCGACTTTCCGCCCCAACGCAAACTGAAATAACAGCGCTTGATTGATTCTATTAGTATTGGGTTTTTCTTTTTTTCTTTGATCTTTCTATTATTCTTCTTATATTCTTGGGAGGGCTTCAAGGTAGTTTTTTTCTTTTAATCAAATTTAATTATTTTCCTGTGTGCCATCGCAGTGAATATTTGGGTTTAAAATGTTTTTTAAAAAATCATTGAACAATCAGGTTGGGCTATTATTTTGTTTCCTGGTTTTGGTTCATCCGAGCGTAATTATTTGCAAGTCACATGAATTGAAAAAAAAACATCGACAGGATAAAAAAAATATGTACATACAAAGAATCAGGAAGTTCTTTTGATAAATGGGAAGAAGTGACCACCCACGTATTACGATAGCGGTGTGATGTAACGAACTTCTTTGGATTTGATCGATCTTTTATTCTTGTTGTGTTTTTTTTTTGCGCTAGTTAATCACTTGAATGATTCCATTCAATCATTCCCTTTTGCTATTGTATCCGTCCCTTTTCGCTAAATTTTCCGTATAAATTGAAAAGGAGGACCACAGCAAGACAAAGGTCAAAGTCAGAATCCTCCCCTCCTCCCCTCCCCCCCCCCAAAAAAAATGAATTCAATTCAGAAATTTGATTACTTAAAAAAAAAACTACGCTATCATTAACAGTAAAAAAAAATAACTGTTTAGCTTCATTCAAGCATTCGAAAAATTTCTACCCCCACCCCCCCCCCACCCCACCCCAGAAATAATAATAATAATATCGATTGTGCAAACGCACTGGCAACCAGAAAAAAAACTGAATGTCTATTGTAATTCCCGAAGAGAAACGGCAAAAAGGAAAAACGTCTATCGTAACAAGAGTTGGGTGTAACAACTAGGGGTGGGGGTTGGGGGTGGAAACAGGGAGGCTTGAAGGAAGACGGTTAAAAGGTATATAGTATATAGAGGATCGCTGTTGACACAAGCCGCACGTCATCTTTTATTTTAAATATTCCCGCCGCCAGTTGGGGCTGCTTTTCCTTTCCTATACAAGAGCAGAGGGGAGGGGGGAGGAGGAGAAAGGAGCGTGAGGTGTTGGCTGCAGTAACTAACTGGCACCCCAAAATCAACAACGAGCCTCGTAGAGAGAGTCCCACGAGCTCGGCCGCGTTCCAAAAGCACAACAGACAACAACACAGACACGCAAGGCCAGTGCACTTTGCTGTTGTTGTTGTTGCTCTCTCTCTAACTGTGCCACCTTCTCTCCTCCCGCACGATACACACAGAGCGTCTATAGGCTCGGCTTTAAAGAAAAACAAAACACGAGTGGGTGGAAGTTAGAGGGAAAGAAAGAAAAGAGAGAGTCATCGTCAACACACTCTGCCTCATTATTCCCGACGTGTTGTTTTCTCTGTGTGTGCCTCTCCTTTTTGGAAGGCCCTTGTTTTGTTATGGGCCCGTTGATAAAAGAACAAACAGACAAACGTTCGGACTTGCAGTCAATATTGCCTTTTGAATAAAGCTCGTTTCCGTTATGTACGTTAACGCGCGTTAACGTCCAACAGCCATTTTGTTTCCCCAGTTGCTCATGTGGTTATTAGTTCTTGGCTTTGTTAAGACGTTGTTAACGAGCGATGGACACGTCTCGTATGATTCATGTCACCAAAAAAATTAAAAATCAAAGATTTAAAAATGGACACGTTGATGAACCACCGCACGTGTCGCATTTGGCCTACATTTTTTTTTGTTTTGTTTTGATCGTCCATCCCCCAGTTCTATATAACACGCCCTAAACGGTCAAACAAATTTAGAAAAGAAAGCGAAACGGAGAGCAGCGGGCTAGGCCAGAAAACAGTTAGAAGGTGTTTCTCCGTACCGACATATGTCACTTCAAAAAAAAAAAGGCCCTACCATGTGACCCAAAACAAATCCAGTGTTATAGACTACAAGTACTACGATGGTCAAGCTGTTGATGGAACGAAAAAGATAGCAAGGTCACATCAAAAACAATAAAGGTGAAACAAATAAAAAGAAAAAAAAAAAAAAACAAAAACAAAACGGGGTGTCGATATGTACGCAAGTAAAAACACAAACATTGATCGGACGTCGGTGCGCCTTGATTCATTGACCTTCAAAGATCGAAATGGCCTTTGGCGGCGGTGACCTCCTCAGTCGTTTCCGAAAGCAAATGACCTCGCGTGACCCTCCGACAGTTGTTCTTTTTCAATCGACGAGAAGAACAGTGTCATTTGTATACACAAACACAGGCCGCCATGATTCTTTTCCAGGCTCGTCCCTAGAGTGATGCGCTGTTTTTGTGTGTGTGTGTGTGTGTGTGTGTGTCTCACACAAAAAAAAGTCAGCTGGTAAACAACAAAGATGCTGGCTCATTGTCATCTTTCTGCCATGGATCCCTCATCTTCCATGTCTTCGGTATGTAAACTTGATTGCCTCCTTTTTATTTTTTAAATGAAAAGAAAAGGGAGGGGGGCTGGTATATTATTCGTAAGGTGATCAACTAGCGCTCTAAAGATTTGCGGGGAGAGCTTATAGCCAAGTGTTGATTGTTTTGAAACAAAAAAAAAAATTGGGAAAACATTTGAAATCTATAGGGGCTGGGGGGTTTGTTTTTGAGTTAATTTGCATAGACGGGAGCGATATATAGGGTCGGGGTGTATTTGAACTTGATGATGTTGATGTGTGGCGGAGTTGGCGAGCAAAGCCCTTGGCACGGCCCAAACTCACGGCGTGTAATTTCATTTTCCTTTTTGTTTTTCTTGCTGCCGTTTTCACGTCGAGTCGAGGAGGTGCACAGAAAAAGAGTTTGAACAATTCAAACTGTTGCAAGCGGCTTCGCCGAAATGAAATCGTTAAATGTTATCGACACGAAATAACAGTTTTTTTGTTTTTTTTGTTGGGGGGTTTTCATTCGACCGACCGCACGCCGAGATCTCGTTTTTCCCTCTTGTTTTGTTCCCCCCTTTGACCATGTGATTTGCGTTCGTCACAACGAACACACACACGCAAAAACAAACGCGCTGAACATTTAAAATGTGCAGGAGGAGGACTCGTTAAACAGCCGCCGCAGTTAACCGTCATCTCTCTCTCTCTTTTTTCCGACTTTCTTTCCATCATTAAACACACATCAATTTTTAGATATGTGTGTTTTTCTCCCTCTTTTCGCAGTTTTGTTTTCTCATTTTAAATTTCATTTTTTATTTATTTTTTTTTTTTGCTTGGCTTAAAAAAAGAAAAAAATAAATAAATTGGAAAGGGGAGAACAACCCCGTTCGTGAAAACTAATTTTTACTGTTTGAACACACCGGAAGGGATGTGACGTCATCGCGTAACAAAATGCCCCGTTTGGAGGGTGGGGATTCTTGTGTTTTTCACCAGCACAACTTTGACGATCCATTGATTCCGTCCGTTACGAGTTGCGTAAAAAACAAAAACAAAAAACCAAATAAAAATGGCCTTAAATATTTTTATTTTTCGAAATAAAAGGCTGGTTTAATTTCTCCCCCCTTTTATTCCGAGTGTGTGTGTGTTAAGGTCCTTTACGATAGCAATCTTTTGCCTTCCGTGTTACCTGTCCAGCAGCTGTCCTTATTGATGCGGATCTATTTGATTTGTTGTTGGAAAAAATGCTCGCACTTTCATCACCTCACCTTCATTTGCGTATGGCTCATTACATGTAAAAGGCAGCCGCAATATGGCGATCTACTTGTATGGGGCTTGATGTATGACCATCAAACACGACGGCCATCCTGTTGCTCTCTGTGCGTGTGTAACAAGAAGCGAAATCAAATCAAATTCAAAACGAAAAAATAAAAAGGAAGAAAAACTTAAGTAAAGAGGGTGAACCGAGAAAGGACAAGAGTTATACACATGGATATCGGCAACACAGAAGGAATGCCGTTTTTTTTTTTCTTTTTTGGCCTTGTGTTACAGTCAACTAACGCAAGACGGGCCAAAATAAAAACGCGGCTTTTTTTTTTCTTATGTATTTTTTGACACTAGAAGTTTTTTTCTTTTCTTTTCTTTAGTGTTGGCTTTCTTCTTATATTCTGCCTAGTGTCCAATGACTTAACGCTGGTAATCATTGGTCGACGAGCAAGAAGGGACACACAAGAGAAAAACGGCGAAAAACGGAGGACGTATCGTTTCAGTTTTATTTTATTTTATTTTTTTGGAAGGGCAGTTTCAAACAGAAAAAAGAGAGAGAGAGGCTGTCAAACATAAATTACATCGGCTGCGAAAGGTATATATAACCCCCGGTTCGTATATACCTTGGGTTTTTTTGTGCTGAAAATGCCCCTATTGTAAACTTGCGTGTGTGTGTGTGTGTGTGTGTGTGTTTGCGATGCAGAAGGACTGTCAATGCGTATAGGGTGGTTGACGGGGTGGGAAGGTGGGCCTTGTTCCATGGGTGGGCCCAACAAGATGCAATATCCTCTCTCTCTCTCAAGACGAGGTCACTTACCCTGAAACTCGTAAAACATTAGAACAACTAGCAACGAAATGAACTTGAAACATTTCCAAAAAAAAGAAATGGGGAAAAATTGTTAATTACTTTGAATCATTTCCCCCCTGTTTTTTGTGTTTTTTGTGTGTTTCTGTTTGAACCAAATGATGTCCGCCAACAGATGGCCAAAGACGCGGGAAATTTGAAACCGATGTGAATGGTGGTGATCGACTTAGATCAGATCATGTTTTGTTTAGTTTAATGGAAAATGAAAGAATATTTTATTTCTTAAAAAAGTCTGGAACAGATTTCAACTTAATAAATCGCAAAACGCTTCGCTTACAATAGAAAAGGTGTTGCAAAGGTGACTTGTTTTTTTTTTCCTCGTAAACGAAGTTCGACGACGATGTGGGGTTATCGACGACATCGTTTCCTTTGTTTTTCTTTTTTGTCAGAACGATAATAATAATAATACAGAGAAAATGAGGAGATCTGGGAGACAAGAAGGGGGGGGGGGACCAAAATTGTCACACCGTCCACTTGTAAATTGTCCAGATTTCCAAAAGTGTGCCTGGAAAAACTCGTTTCTCAGATTTTTCTTCCTTTCCAAAACCAACCCCCCCCCCCCTTCCCCTCCCCCACTAAACACCATATGCATAGGGACAACCCTCATCTTCACTTGGGACTTACCCTCCCACCCACCTCCCTTTTTTAAATGTACACAAACTCATTTTTCCTTCTTCTTCTTCTTCTTCCATTTGGCCAAAAGAAAATGGGAAAAAAAAAAAGAAAAGGAAGAAGAAGAGAGAGCAAAAGAACAAACTGTGTTAGTAGTCGAACAAGAGACGGAGCGAGCGGTCAGCAAGTTCTTCGCAGATTCATTAACATTTCGTTCTAATTTTGTTTTTTGTTTTTTTTCAAAGACCAATTTGAATTTCAATGTCAATCCGAGAGTTTGGAGACGTTTTCATTGACTGCATTTCGTTTTGCAATCGTATTCTTGTTTGGTACCTGTAGGCGCAGTCCGGTGGACGTCGGAAGACGCTGGCTGGAACCGGTGTGCGTGTTCCAGATGATTTAAAACATCAGACATACACACACACAAAAAAAAACAATAAGAAAACCCAGCGGATTACAACATTTTGCGTGCTACTATAGTGTTGCGTTGGAGCGAGGAGCAAGTCTTCCGGTGCGCGCGAAATTTGAAATTCGTGTGTGTGTGGGGGGAGCGAACCGACCAACCAGACGGACAGTGTTTTAGTTTTTTAAGGCGAATTGACAAGCTTCCGGTTGTGGCAAGATCTACCCATTCATCGGTACATCGTTCCGTAAGTCGCAATCTATTTTTGATATTTATATTGTGTGTGTGTGTTTGTTTATAAGAGGGATGACGTGTCAAGGGAAGAATTTTGAGATGATTCACGTATGGCTGTCGCTTGGGCTATTGCCGATATTTCTTTTTTTTGTTTTTTTTTTTCAAAATACCACGAAATTTGTTGTGTCGAGTGTCATTAGCAGTTGGAAGGACGAGAGTAGATATAGGACGTCCATCCAACGTGTCATTTATTTTGAATTAAATAACAATTGCAAAGTCCATCCGGATAACGAAATGGGACTTTTATCTTTCCTTATTGAACGGACAAACAAATAAGAATGAGAGGAAGGGGGGGACGAGAAACAGCAAAACAAAAAACAATTGATGTAGGATCCATTTTATTTTTTAAGGGGGGGGGGGGTAAGTTGAAGGCGGAGGGAGGGTGTCCATTGATATCTCAAGCAAAAGTGTCCCCGCCGATGCTGCTGTCGATGAGATCTTTTAATAGCTTTTTTATTTCCATTTTCTGTTAGGGGGGGTAGGTTCCTCCGTTCATGAGTGTAGCGGGGGAGGGGTAGGAGGTCATTCATTATTGAAATTCCGAGCTCCTCCTCCCTTTAAGTCGGTTCTCTCAGCCTCTGTGAAGTCACACATCCTTCTCTCTCTTTGTGCGTGTGTGTGTGTGAGCGATCCACAAGTTTCTCCCGAAACCAGAGGGGAACTTTTGTGCTGGAACAGGTCAGCTCGTTCCATCACAGTTGTTCCTTCTCCCGTTTCATGCATCCCCCTCCCCCTCCTTTATTCTTTTTTCGTTTTTTTTCCCATTTGAATTTTTTTTTTTTTTTACGACACTTCCGAGCGCGGCTCAAACACTGCAGACAAGAGCGCTGGTCAGTCTGCGAGCTGTGTATATATCCATTGCGTCGTTGTTAACACAAGGAGGTCTTATGGTGCACACAGGGTCTGTGTGGGAGGGGTAACTGGAACTTTTTTTTTGTTTTTTTTTTTTTTTTTTTGAACCCACCGAAGAGAAGGGGATCTCGGTGGACGACTTTTCTCTTATTATATTCCCATATACCGCTGGTTTTCGCCTTCAAATTTCAATGCACCTCCTCTTTGTGTGTTCCAGAAGGGGAGAAAACAACAAAAAAAAGTTATTTCATTTCTTAAGTTTAGTTTTTTTTTATATATTTTGCCGCTTGAACCAAAAAAAAAAAAACTCTTCGTCACACGTATACACAAGGCCAGCGCCATATAACTGTCCGTTCTTCTTATGTGCTCCTCCTACCATTTGTGGACTGGTACCACAATCAAGAACTTTTACTTTGGACCATATGCAGCCCCAAATGAATTGCCCATGTTTTGTCTCTTCTTATTATTGGCTTGGCTTTGTATACATTTTTACAAACGCCTGGCCATTCTTTTTTGTATAATAAACACACACACACACATAAAAGATCTTTAAAGGTCTTGTGGTGAAAAAAAAGCTCAGGTCAACAGGGACACTGTATAGGATTTGTGACGTTCTTTCATTTCTTTTTCTGGAACACCTGGACCTCTTCTGTTAAAATTGGAGCACAAAACAAAAAAAAAAAAAAATTCAAACTTTCCTGTGAGCCAACAGGAAAAAAAAAATCAAACGTTGGCTTTTTTTTATTCTTTAAAAATCAATCAATCAATCAATACATTATTCAATTTGAATGGAGCAACTCGCCACCACGCGAAGCTGGGCCACAAGTTTATCAACTGAAAGTGAAAACTGGACCAAGTGGGGGGGTTAGGATCAAATGAACAGACCAATGTGTGTGTGTGTGTGTGTGTACAAATAAAAGTTTCATTCCCCCCTATTTTAGACAAGAGAAAGAGGCAAACTCGCTTTAAAGAGCAAAGCCCTTTTGATTGAAGAGAAAAGAGATGGCAAGTGAAGATGCCGAATAAATGCAGAATAGAGAAACCCCCTAACCAAAAGTTTTGACTCTCTTTACTGTACAACCCTTGCACTTGCTTTTTAGTCATCTGTTTGTATTTCTCTTCTCTTCTCTGTTCTTTTAAATTTTTGGATGGGGGGCTTCCCAAGGCGGAGTCGGCCGAGAGTTGATCAACTTGGGCCGAGAGATTCACGTTTAAAAAAAGACGCTTTTTTGGGGGGGTAGTAGAAGCGAGCAGCTTCTAGTCAGCAGTGGATGAAAAAACAAAAAGGCCCGAGAACAGGGCCACTACTAATTGGAATAATGCAAATGAGCAAGTTGCTTCTTGCCTATGTTCTTCTTGCGAGAGCCGGTAAGCAGGCCAAGTAGTGTTATATATGTGTGTGTGTGTGTGTAGGCAGAGCCCCCCAAAGTCTTGGCAAACCTTTCAATAGTTGACGAAGCGTTGTCTTTTATGTTGCTAATTAGTTGGCTGGCGTTTTTGTGTGTGTGTGTGTGTGTGTCTGTGTGAAGAGGTTGGCCGTGGCAGAAGATTTTCATGTCTAACACAAACTCGCAGCGCAATCGCGGCTCTCACAGTCCGCTGCATTGGCAAGCACTTGGAACATTTATTTCGGTATTCAAAAGATGTGCGGCTTCTTGCTGACTGTCGACGTCCTTTTTTTTTTCTTCTCCTTTCGTTTCTGTGCGATTTCATTGCGCAAAAAAAAAATGTGATGCCACACACACGTGGGGCACGGGCTGTAAGAAAATGAAAGAGAAAAATGTTGGGTCAATCATCAGAAAATTTGGATATGCTCGTCTTTCCTTCCTTCCGCTTGGATGAGGCGTGTTTGATCGCATAGCCCCCTCGCCATGTTTATACTATCAGTTCTCTTGCGCTTCTTTTTTTTTTTTTTAAATTCATTTCAAACTTTCACTCCGGATGCGTTTGTGAGGTGTAATTCTGATAGTAGTCCCCCCCTTTTTTTTTTTAAATAATTAGAACTGTGGACGTATGCAAAACACGCCATTTTTAAATGGACGACCGCTGTGCGGGGGTTTCTTACGATATTATTCTATCATATTTTGCCACATTAGAGTTTTTCATATCCGCAGTCCGTTGCTTGTGTGAAAATAATGGGAGTTAACATTTAGGAAATAACATTTTTTTTTTTTTTTTTAAAAAGGTGGCAGGCAATTGTTTCGTGATGTCTGTGTAACACTGACAGTTTTTTATTATTATTATTTTTTTTTTCATGTAAAATTCGTGTTACTTGTTGGGATCAGACGTTTTAATTGACGTAAAAAAAAAAAAATTACGCGTACGCGTGTGTCTAGTACACATGTCGTGATTGGGGTGATGAAACTTTTCTTTTCTCCCCCCCCTCTCTTTTGAATTTATATTTTTTGTTTTATGATTTGATGAACTACTCGGCGGTGACCATAGGACACAAATAAAGGGTTGGGCCAGTATTAAAATGTGTAACTCTGGCGCTAATCATTACAATAGACCCCCCCTGCCCTCTTTGCCCGGCCAGGTCGCCTTAAATAAAATTTAAAAAAAAAAAAAAAGTTTTCATTTTGTGTGTGTGGTTCCGACGTCTGTATGTCATGCCATCACCATCAACAAATTGTTAAGAAAAAAATACAACAAATTGTCGCCAAATTATCGATCAAATGGGAAAAAGGGCCGGTGCCAGTTATATACATGAAAAGCCGAGGCTTTGTCATGTTCTGTTAGCCATGGAAGAGACGGCCAGCTTTGGCAGTCTAATGGTGATGTGTCACATCAATTAGCCACTTTGCAGAGAGGCATGACCGCACACAATCAAACCCCCCTCCTCCCTTATCTGCTTTACCTGTCTAGATTTTAACCGACGTTTATGGCAATTCTTTTTAAATAATAATAACAATAATTTTTGGTTTCTTTCTTTCTTATATTTTTACATGGCGTGATAGGGAGAGGTAACATTTATTTGTGTTGCTAGTTATCTTCTACATTTTACTAATGATCGTCGTACGTATTTTTAATTCAATTGATTAGACGAATCTTAAATTTCGGTGTCTGTAAAATTATTTTTTTTTGATCCGATCAAATGGCTGTGTTTTTTTTTTGGCAACTCTTTCGCGTTGACTTTGCAATCAGCAGCGCCAAGTGGAGAACAAAAGACGGCCGACACGGTTCTTAACACCTTCCGACTAAATCACAAAGTGTGTGTATAGCCAAGGACTTTTTGTCTTTCTATTTCTTTTTTTTTTTTTTAAATGCCGAGAAGACTTTTATTGTTTTGTTTTGTTTTGTTTTTTTACATCTATTAACTATAATTAAAAGGAAAAATTTCAAAAATATCGTTCATTTTTGTCGATGGTCTTTTCCCGCGTTCAGCCTCTTTATTAGTTTGGCCGAGTCACGCGCTTCCCGGAGAGATGGATGTTCCTTACAAAGACGATCTTAATAATTAACTTTAAAAAAATAATAATAATAAGAAGAAACAAAAGAGAAAACGAAAGAGATTCATGTTTGGTCTGCCGATTGCTATTAGATCACGACAGGTAGTCACGCAAGGCATCCGAATTATGTCCTTCCGCTCCCCAATCTTGTTCTGTTTGTTGACCTTTTTCGGGATGTTCGGCAATCAGGTGGTAAGAATTGTTCATCGATATGTGTAGTGCAATCGAATCGATAGTTCACTTTTGACAATCAAATCGAGTTCAAATCAAAAACGCAAATGTGTTCAGTGATGACGTGGAAAGAAGCTCGTCGCAAGCAGCGTCGTGTTACTCGTCATTACGTGATTGTGATGGCCTTGCGCTTCCACCCGTGCGGATGTGCAATGGATTTCATTCTAGGAGATTCTTGTTGTTGTTTTTCCCTCTTTTTCGATCTGTTCGGCTGTCTAGCTAATTAATTTTCTGTGTGCCTCTCTCTCTCTCTCTCACTCACTATGTGTGTGTGTGTGTGTGTGTGTGTGTGTGAGCATGTGTGTTGACTGCCAACTTGTTTACTCTCTTTCTCTCGTCGGCCATCTTGCTTGCGGAGGAAGGGAAAGAGATTGGGGGGAGGAGGAGGTAGGAAGGGAGTTGAGTTGTTGTTGTTTATTATGGGATGCAATATAAGAGCCCGTTGCTAACGACAAACAAGTCCGAACGGAGGGAGCCCAACAGCGTCAGGGAGGTATGGGCCAAACGTGGGGGTAGGAGGGAAGTGGGGGGGGGAGGGAGGAAAGAAAAAGAGGAGGCTTTTAAAAATGAGGGCGAAGGTGGAGTGGGTGGCTGATGGAACTAGAGGGTGGCGGACGAGGAGGGGGGTTCAAGTTTATCCAGCGCCAACAACAACAACAACAGACCCCCTCCTCCCTTTATTTTGTTTTCGAACCTCTCCTCTGATGGACGGTCACGTCACAAAACACACACACACACAGTGAACAGACACACACAGACACACACACACACTCACGAAACCTGGAGTGCAGCCACCAGTCGCTCTTTTGACTCACTTCTCCGGGCGCTCTCTTCGTCGCTTCATTCAAATTTTAAAAGCGCAACCCGCCAATTTGAAAGAAAGATCCATCCACACACACACACACGCAGAACGATTGACGCAATTGGATTAAATCGAACATCACAGTCGTCGTCGCAACTTGTTCTTGTTTTTGTTGTTGTTGTTTTCTATCGAAAGTGAAAAAAGAAAACAATTGAACACGCCCCCCCGTTTATTTCGTGCTTTCGTCCGTCCACGTCATCCGCCTGCCACAGTCAGCCAAGTTAAAATCCTAAAACCAGGATGCAATTCGACTCGGCTTTTCTCCAGGTTAGAATTTCAATTGAATTCGATCGCATTTGATTTGATATATTTCGTTCGCTCGCTATTTATAAAAGCGCAAACATGTCGAAACGCGGCTTTTGAAATAGGCGCATGATGTCGATGGCGCCCTTGTGTGTGTGTGTGTGTGTGTAGGACGACTTGTTTGCTTCGCCGCAATAATAATATTATGAATTCAACAGATTCGATTCGGGATTAGATTGATCCATGCTGATTATATTATTGTTTCTAACCCCCACCCTCTCCCATCCCTCCCCCTTGCGTGTTTTATCGATATTTCTTCATAGTTTCCGAGTACGAAGAAAAAAACAAAAGACATGTTTATCATTTGAGGATTCACTTGTTTTTCCATACGAACGTTATGCAAGAGCAATCGCTTTACATCTCTCGATCTATTTGATTGGATTTTTTTATTTGAAATCATATTTTTGTACTCCTCCCCTATTGATTACTCGTGCTGCGTTGCTCACTGTCTCTCTCATTTTCAAACCCTACTTTCTACCTATACAAAACATTTGGGTGTATTTATAGTAACCGTTGACCAGGCAACGTCAATCTATTGTTTTCAATCTGTTGAATATCAGCCTACATGTAACGTTAGATAGGTAAAAGAAACAAAAACAAACTGTGCTCGACATCCGGATTGAGATGTGTCATTCAATTTCGATTTTGAATTCGAAATGAAAGATGTAAGACATTTTTTTGGGGGGGGTTGGGTTGGGTTAACAACTGCGGGTGTTTAATGACGAATCTTTTTTGACCTGCTGATGGATGATCGCATAGCCCAACCGCTCAAAGACGAGTAGTTTCTTTCTTTCTCTTGGCGGATGTGCTGCCAACACAAACTTTTGCCCGCGCAGAGAGCCAAAAGAAACAATAACAACAACAACAACAACGCAGACGATAGAAATGATTTTAAAAATAAGCTTTTTCGGAATTTTTTTTTATATTTTTACAAATAGGAAAAAGACATCAATGAGTGGGCGCCGAGAGTCCCTGCCGGTGTAGAGTAGGTGACTAGAAATAGGACCGAAAGAAGAAGCTCTTCATTTCTCCGAATGTCCAATTGTTTTTTTGGCTTCCTTCTCCGAGGTTTCGACAGAGAGAGATAAGAAAATCTAAATATTCACACAAAAAAAGGAGTCGTGTAAGTCATGGCCGGTGCGTTTTTGTGTGTGTAAACAAAATATTTTGCTGTATAGAAAATGGTCGTCCGTGGAGAGGAGAAATGCGCGATACAACACAACCCCCCCCCTCTCTCTCTCTCTAAGAAAAACACGAAGGGACTAGACTATGCACACGATGATGGTGTACTAGTATATAGATGTTGTTTTTGTCTGTTCCTTTTTTTATTTTGCTGTCCCTGCGTCTTCCTGCTTGTGTTTGTGTTTTGTGTGCGGTATAGCCTTAGCCGAAATGAACCAATGGGGCAGCAACAACAAAAAAAAAAAAAAAGGGAGGAAGAACTTTCTATTTATCTCCCGGGATGTGTTTCGGACAACATGGAACATGCCCAGCAAAAAGCAAAAAAAAAAAAAAAAGACTAGGGCTAAATGTATATATCTTTCTTAACTATACTATCGAACACCCCCCCCCCTCCCCTGTTTTGATGGTGCGGGAAAAAAAAAAAAAAAGCCGGGTGGAAAATGTTGTTTCACCCGGCTGCCTTTTCGCTTACTACACCTACCCCCTTCTTCTTCATATATACCCCCCCCCCTTTTTTTTTTACCTTGTCTTGGTCTGCTAAAAACGTGCCAAGAACATACCATCCCTTAACCGCCTTGACCTCACGACCCCGGACTTTTTATTTTTCTCCCCCCCCCCTTTTTTTTTTGCGCGAGCGGACCTTTGACCTGTTTTTTTGTTGTTGTTGTTGTTTGCTGCTGCTGTTGTTGTTGTTGTCTGGGTTTCTAAGATTCCTCCGCGTTGCCTTGTCTTGTTTTGTTTGTTGTTCTCATCATTTCTGATGGATAGTTTCAACCCCTCCTTTACAATGAAACAACAACAACAACAACAACAAAATGCATCTCCCTTCTCCGCAAGAAAATGATTCATAGCTTCACGATCATCATCAATACGTGCGGACATGTGAGGCCACTAAGAAAACAACCCCACCCCAACCCCCAACAATCGATTCAGGGTTCATTACCAAGTCGGAGAGAGGTCCCATTATTTCATTTTATTTTTATTTTTTTAACAAACCCCTGCGATTTTGCACCAAAAAAAAAAAAAAGTTTGTCGATGTTTGCTGGAAATGCGTACGGGGGGGGATTCGTTAAAATAAAAAAGAAAAGAAGAGCGGCAAGCGAGAGTCAGGCATTTTATTTATGAACAGCGTGTACTGTGGGTCTCATCGTCAAAGAGATGCAGTCAACTCGCCCAGATTACACGCACACACAGACACACAACCAAACGACAAGAAACATGTACGTCAAAAGTTATCCCTTCCCCCTCGCCTCGTAACGTTCCATGTCACCACTTGCCACCGTATTTTTTATTTTTTTTAAATACGTATATATACACACACACAAACGTTGTGTGTGTGTGTGTGTGTACCTGTCGTGTAAAAACATAAAACAAAATGCGACCAGTGAATTTCCATCGTTTCTCTTTTACGTGACTGTGTGTCCCAGCAAAAGTCTTCGCTAATTGCTTGTTTATCTAATTGTTGTTGCTGGCAACACAAACTTGCGCGCCCCACTTTTGGAATAGGAGAGCCGAGTGTGTAGGACGGCGGTGTGCTCACCACCTGGCGCTGTCTACCTTACCTTTTTCAGGGTGCAGGGTGCAGGTAGAAGAATGGCACACGCATCCCGTCTATTCTATGCTAATGAATTTATTAATTATTATTTTGATTTAATTTTTTTCGTACTTGCTCTCCCTTATCGTTTAATTGTTCTGCGGCTCTCGCATCTGAAAATCAGGTGTCAAATGTTTAGGTGAAATGATTTGAAAAAAACAAAACAAAATTGTTCAAAATGGGAGTGTACATCATTTTCAATTCGACTGTTATCAAAAGCTATACATGTAATGTAAAGAATAATGCACTAGTGTATTTTCTCGATCGTTCTGTCGTTGCATGACAAATGATCGAAGATGGCAGAACATCTTTTTTTTTCTTTTACGCTTGAAGGATAAAGTCCCGCGTTTTTTTTTTAATGTTAGCCTGGGGGGGGGGGTTACTAGGCAATTGAACGCGTTCATTTTTTTTTCTCTCTCTTCTTTTTCATCAGTACACACTTTACAACACGGCTGTGTATGTGTACACACACAGAACGATAGGAAGATTTTTTTTTTAAAGAAAAAAGAGGCTTTGCCATGATGCGCTTTTCAAATGTCATGTCCACGCGTTGGCGGCTGCCGTGCCGCCCGCCAGTTTCGATTGATGAACTCCCGGATCATTTCGGATATCTGGCCTTTTTTTTTCTTTTCTTTTGGTACATCCATATATAGGCTTTATAGTTTATACTGGCCGTCCTTTTTTTTTTTATTATTTACCCGCATACGATCGTTTCCGCTGTATCAGGGACAACAGCAAAAGAAGTCCAGTGACGATCTTCGGACATCATCTGAAAGCTTACCATCAATTGATGGCTCGTTGTTCGATATCGGAACAAGGATTTGCAAGACTCGCTGATGTTCTGCTGTAATCTTTAAACACAGCTGTATCTTCTTTTTTATTTTTATTTTTTTTTTGCCGTTGATTCAACGCAAGTTTTAGCGATCGACGCGCCACAGTTGTCGCATTTCATGTTTTTGACGAATTGTTTCGTGAGCTTGTGCTATTCGTCTTGTAGAAATGCAAAAAAGGGGGTGGGTCGTTTAACATTTACCCGCGTTTTCTTTTTTTACAAAAAACTGCGCGTACCTCGAGCTAGAAATAAAATGAAGTATATTTTTATTGAATATCCCGGCTCTCCTGTTGGATGTACTCTGCGGTGGTCTTTTAATTGTTTAGCATTCGTCCCGCTCGTTGTGCATTTTCGGCCTTGAATGAAACGGCCGATCGGTCCGTTTTTATTTACCTCCCTAAATTAATAATTAAAACCCCCCAAAAAGAAAGACACAAGAAACTGGAACAGGCTTATAGCGCGTCCAATAGATGCGATCATTTTTCGTGAAGATGCTACGAATCAAAAGAATAGCGTTTTTCGCTCGCTCCCGGGGTCCCCTTTTTCTTTTGTTTCATTGTTGCGCGTGTCGTTTGAATTGCTTTATGCTGCATTGTTTGAGCTGTGTTCCAGTCCAGTTCGCTTGGTTGACTACTGCCCAATGGAATGTCTTTGTTTTGTTGTTGTTGTTCTTTATCGTCTTTTATTCTCGAAAAAACTATTTGCTCTCGTGCCGGACGACTCAACGTGCCGCCGCGTCCAACCTCCCCCCCATCTGCGTGACCGCCTCGCTAATCTGTCAATTTCTGAAAGCAAAAGAAACAAAAATGCGTTTACAATTTTGAAAGGGATTAATTAAAAATCGAATTTCAAACACGACGTAGTAAATATATCGTTAAATACCATCGGATTTTCACGCGTTTGAGTTTAGTTGCTCAAATCTTATCGGGAGAAATATTTATTGACGCCGCGCATTATTTAGTGTGCGGTGAAATTGTTCCAGCATCTATTCAAACGATCAAAGTCCGCGCGCTTTCAAAAAAAAAAATCGGAAGACTCTAACGTTCTATGTGCGAACAACATATCACATCAAAATCAAAAGGATATTAACGCAGAGTATGAAAATAGAAATGGGGCGGAGTACGAAAAAAAAAAAAAACCAACTTTTGAATGTCGAACGTTGCACTGGAAGCAGAGTAGCGCAAAAAAAATCATAGATCTCTCTCTCTGCTTCACCAGTTTTCTTCACCCTCGTCCTACAACGGCCTGGAACGTCTATCCCCTTCACGATGTAGCCTTCACCTCTTTGCATTTTTCCCTATTGAAAAGCTATATAGAGAGAGAGAGAGACAGATGATCTATATATTTTATTCACTCGATGATAAACTATCGCTCAAACCCCCCCCAAAAAAACCCAGGAGCGACGAAGATTTTTCTCTTTTTATTTTTGGCATTTTTTTTTTTTTTTTTTCGTGACTGGTTCTCGCTGACTGGGCCTCTGTCTCGCTTCCATCAGCTGCACTGTCTACTCAACTGTACGCCCTTTCAAAGTTTCACACTTCCCCCCCTTTTTTTTTTGCCTCACTTTTAAAATTTAGATGTAGTGAGTTCAATGTAAGCGTCTTCTATAATATAAAGCCAATTCGTACTTTAACATGCCAGTTTTCAATGAAATTTGAATAGGACTTTACTTGCGCAATAGGATATTGATATCTATAATCAAAATGGAGGGCCTACAATCAAACACCCCTGTTATGAAGGCCATTTATTGGATACCTGTACCTAAAACAAAAACAAAACAGAACATTTCAAACAAACAAACAAACAAAAAAGAAAAGGGCCGATGGTATTATATAGGCCTATGACGAGAAGAGAGTCCCTTCCGTCCTGTCTAATCTTCGAAATCAGATTGCGATGCGGTTGTTGATGCCACGATAACGGCTCGTACTGGCTTGTCGAGTTGAGTGCGATACGAATCGCAAGGTGTCAGCCAGCACTTGCGAGCCAGTCAAGAAAGAAAGACAAAACGAGGGTGGTAAGTCAAAAAAAAAAAAAAAAGGTTTGGCTGGGAGGGAGGAATGAGAAGTGGGGGTGGGTGGGTGAGGTACACCGACGAGTTGCATCGGCGCGCAAGTTCCTTTTTATTTTTATTTTATTTTTTTTTTTGCCTTTTCATTCGGCTTCATTCTTATTCCTTTTCGTCTTTCTTGCCTTTTGGCTATTGTGGACAGCCAAAAAGGGGAGGCCGGCCTGGATGGTGGGGGAGAGAAAAAGGGGCGGCGGCGGCGGCTGACTAGCGTCATTCTACTCAATAGTTGCAGGGTCGAATAAAACACACACAGCAGCAGTAGCAAGCAGCAAGGAACAGCAGCAAAGAGTTAAAGAGCCTTCAGAACGGGGTGTATATCACTGGGTGGTCGTGTTGAATGCGGCCGCAGTTGGGTGTTCTCTTCTTTATACTCCGCACACTTGACACCGGCTCTCCACCCACCCTTCGTTTTTTTGTTTTTGTTTTTTTTGTAATTGGACACCGAATTTTACCTGGTCGATCATTTCATCTGGTCGAAGCTTTCATGACAGACTAGTATTTAAATTTTGGGGTTTTTTTGTTTAAATCATTCCCGCCCGAAAACAAGTGCGGACCGTTTTCCTTGTTTGCCTCTACGATATATATGTATAGATATATATTCCAGCGTGCAATACAAAGATCGCGAGATTCAAAAAAAAAAATCAAAACAGTTGGGGGAGTCGGTGCGTTCAAATATGGACTCATGGTGAGTAAAAAGCAAAACTTGTACATTGAACTCGCATGCCGGATCATTCAATTTTCCAATTGTTAAGAATTCAGACCGTGCAATCACGTCCGTTGATTGACAATTTCTTTCATTTTTTTTTTTCTTAAACTCCAATAGTTTTTTTATGTCAATGAAAGAAAAGGGGCAAATTTGTTCGGGGGCGACAAACGGTTTCTCTACTGGCCTCGTTCAAAGTGACGATGTTTGACATTTGTGTCTGCGAATTGCTTCGTTAAAAACAACAAATAAAAAGAAGAAAACGAGGGGAAGAATAAAGCGGTCTCTTATTTAGCATTTTTTTGTTTCTTTTTTATGTGGCCGAGAGTTGCACGGGACAACTCATTAGCAAACGGAGGAGTTGTGTTTGTACGCGTGGTCGGTTTGTGCGGCAGTTTGTGCGTCTTCACCACCGAGTGGGTGAGGGGTGGGCTGTGCTCGGAGTCTGCCAAGCACACGCACACACACAGAAGAAAAAAATAATAAAAAGTGAGACAACATGTTGTATATCAAGACGACCAGACTCTTGATGATGATGACGATAGAAGGGATGGGGAAAATGGGGTGAGGGACACTTCATTATTTCGTCATCATCTTTTGATTCTATACAAACAGAGCTCGACCGCAGACTCTTCGGCCCTTTTTCCCACCCACCAATTTCTTATTTTATTTTTTTAAATTTTCATACTTCCCCTCGCTCTTGGTCTACGTGTGTGTGTCTACTGGCTCTTGTCTTTTTAATTGCGTTTGAATCGACCGATTGTTGAACTCTCACAGAGTCGCTCTTTCTTGTTCATAATTGGATCGGTGCACCAGTTCGTACAGTGTGTCTACGTATTCACGATGTATATATATTCTTCGGGAAAAAAACAAAACAAAAGAGATGCTTGTCTGCTGCAACTGCGTCTTTTCAAAACGCCCCCCAAAAATCCCCTCGCCACCCCAAATCAAACAAAACGTCCTTTCCCTTGAGCCAGCGCACAGTTTTCAATTGAATTTACTCTTAAGAAATCCCGACGCTCGATTTCTTCATTCCCTTCGAATTATTTTAATTTTTTTAAATCTTAAAACAAAACAAAACAAAAAAATTAATAGATTGTTTTTCTAAATTCAATGTCGCAATAGGTTGGGGAGCGCGTGATGGATCCAGAAACAGACGTCGACGGTGCCATCAACCTGAGCACTCACCAGCAGGCCGAGCCGCAGCCAATCCTTAGTGACCAGCCAACGACATCGTCCCCGACGCTCAACCACAACGTGAGTTTCCTTACGTTCATTTTTCATTCAATGCAGAGCCGAGAAAATGAACTTGTAATGCGTTATAACTGTATGCGCAAAACAAACATATCGCCAGTTGATGACACCATCATAAAATGCGTGCCAATATCGGCAGATCGCAGCCGTGAATTCAGGCCTAGTATATTCAGACGTTGGATGTATAACGGGCCGTGCTGTGGGCAGCGGCAACCTGTCAAGGATCTTATTAGATGGCCAGCCGGGGGGAAGGGCAGCTCTCACGTCACAAGATGCTAGTCGGAACAATCGCTTAAGCATTTTTGTTGTATTGTGGTATCGGTCTCGAGCGGCTCTCACCCCACAGCCGCACGATCAAGAGAGAAAAAAGAGAGTCTGGTTGACTCGCCAGCCTCACGCACGTCTCCATTGAATGGTCCCGTTGGGAGATGATGGGCAGCAGTGGATCCGCGTCGGGATCGGCAAGAGGGTCCCGCCAGTGGTTTGACTTTGTCCAACAAAACACACACACACAGAAAAAGGTGACCAGACAATACGGGTGTCAGCTTCGGTTGTTATTTGTGTGTGTCCTGATGAAAGACTTGATGCCGATCGTTCACCGCACACACACACCAAATAAAACGACCAATCCATCCGCCTTTTTTTTCTTTTTGCTTTCAAATGGCGGCTCCTTCCAGATGGTGGCACCAATCATCTTCATACGTATGTATCGCCATCCGTCGTGTGCCCATTTTGTTTTGCTCTCTTCGAAGAAAAATCCCCACTGAATTGTCAAATAGAGAAACAGTCGCTGCAGCATTCCATAGATAGGTATAGCACACTGTAGGCTTTTGTTAGATTAGATGTGATCACGCCAATCATGACTTGTTGTATAGCGTTTTTTTTGTTTTCGTCGGTGCTTAGAATGTAGGCCAATTGTTTTGACACTATAGACAGAATATGGCGGAGCATATGTTTCAAAGAAAAACAAAAAAAAATAGACAACTGGGTCTAGGCTGACGACGTTGGAAGGTGGGTGGAATAAGGGAAGGGGGAGAGGAGAAACTAATTAACTGACTCGTTGGTGATGCTGATGGGACGGGCTCGTTAGCTGTCTTGTTTATTCGGAGACGCACAGCGAGTTGGGGGTACGACAAGGGCGGTGACTTTTCTTCACAACACAATCATTTCAACTCGTCTTGTTCTAGTTTATTATGAATTTTGCCCCTTCTCATTCGAGTAGAGAATTAAAAAGAAAAAAAAAAGGGAAAAAGTTCAAACTTAACTACGAGAACTCGCCCGTGATGCTGACTCATTAGTAAAACGTCGAAACGGAAGAGTTAGACAAAAATATGAGACGAAATGCTAATCATATCTATCACATTTCCTGGCAAACTTGATTGCCGCTTCGTAGATCGGCACCACCGTCTATGCCGTAGGCCTTTCCTCCCTTATATTTTATCGCCTTAATACGTTCAATTTGAATTGACAAGTGGGGGGAACTCTTCCGACACTGTCGAGTATGACTGCAATTACTAAATGTAATGAGTCGATGAACGTTTGTTGTCGTGAAACCGATGGCGATTCATCTTTGTTGGCTTTGCCGACAGCTACGGTCACCATTCTCGATCATCATTCAATGCGCGTTTTGTTACTCTGATGGTGATGGAAGATCAACCTCTTGAGCCTCATTTCGTGGAACGTATCGCTCGTCCATCACCTAAAAGAATTGCAGCCCTAAAAACATCGCGGTAATAGCAATAATCGAGTTCAATAGTCTTTGAAATGTCGGGGAGGTCAGCATTGAAGAGTAGTATGCGAACGGCCATTAATGCTTCGAAATTTTGATTGGACGTACGGCCAATTCTTTGATTCTGGTGGATGCGTGAATTGCATCATCTATAAAAAAAGGATGACGAGGAGTTCAGTGATGCAAACATGCGGCGATTAGCACAGGCCGACACGAAAGACGAACGTTTTCAGCCGTGTATCCATTTTGTATATGTAGTACTACACCGCGTAATAATGTAGGGCTATATAATACATAGCTGCTGGCCAGAATTTGTTGTTTTCCTTTCATTGCTGTCCATCGTCAAAACTGAGCTAGGAATACATTAGAAAATGGTCAATGCGTTGAAGCGAACGCCCCCCTTCTCTCTTCGTCGTGGCTCTCTCTTTATTCAACATAAATATCGGCAGAATCGGAGTAATGTCTCCCCTCCTTTGACAACGATCATGCACTATGTAATAAAAGAGGCCAAGCAAAAAAAAAAAAAGGAGGGGACACACACACATAGCTAGCTCATATATATATATATATATTTATAATAGTGTCCTATAATGTTTGTTCTTGTTTCCAATGCAACCGATGCTCATAGTAGCGAGCGATATAACGCCCGTGACGATACTCGTGTGCCATTGTCTTTAACCGACGACAAATGGCTTACGGGGGTTCTCGTGTTGTCTGCTCACGATTTTTTTATATATTTTGTTGTCTTCAGCTTCCCTCGTTCATTGCTTTTTTTTTTCCAAACGAATGGTCCCTTCCTCCCTGGTTCTTTCCCTAAGTTTTTTTTTTTTTTGTGGTCAACTCTCGGAACGCGTCCAGTTTTCAATATATTCCAACCCAGTTCTCCCTTCTATTTTTATAGGCGCTCTCGGCCCCCGGTATTTATTCATCCAAATGAACAACGTTTACTATTTCATTTTTTCTTCTTGTCCTTTCTACTGTTCTGGCTTTCCTTTTATGTATATCTAACACGCAAATGGCCTCTAGCAAGAAAGGAAAAACGTTGTATATATTGGACATCAAGTCTTTTAACTCTGCATCACAGTCGATCATCGGCCTGCGTGTTTACACGTCCTTCTTCCCCATTCGACTTTGAAGCTGCGATCGTGAAAACGTCATAAAAAACAAAAAAACTTTGGCCCATTTTTTTTTTGTTTTGTTTTTTGTGTCTTTCCCTACATTGAAAACGAAAGACTTTCTTTCGAAATCTTATGAATTTTTCACCTTATTCTGAATGGAATTGAATCGTGAAAAAGAGTAGGTCTATACGAGACGTATCGCACGCAAATTGAAAGGAATCCCCTAGCATTGGTTAAATGGCAGATTGTTCTTACTCCAACCAACACAGACGTTGATTGACACTCTGTCTTTTTTTCTTTTTGATTGGGTCGTATAGAAAAAAAAAAACAAGTAAGACAATCGCGCCCTGTTTGGGCTATATAGGCAATTTAGTCGTCTGTATTCTCTTTTGAGTCACCTGTGCAATGTTTTGTCGTCGAATATTGCGCAATGCTGTGATAGAGCGGGAGGAGACAATTCGTGATAGAGACATACGGCCATTAAATAGACAGTGAAAAAAAAAAACGGGGGACTTTTCAGGGTGGGAGTTTGCATCCTATATATGGCTCAACGCCATATTATAGCCACTACCAACCACCCTGTTTGCCGCCTCAATTTGTTGCTCGGCATCGAAAGAAAGCAAAGAAGAGACTCTGTGTCGACGATAGAACGAGGTTTAAAAAAAAGAAAAAAGAGATGGACATTGGAGAGGAGGGGGGGGGGGATTTTCAGTGCTGGCCATATACTGCTGACATTAGCATTTGGCAAGGATTTCTATAGCTTTTATAAAGCCTTTTCCGTCCCTCCCTCACCAAACTGAGCAGCACACGGTGGACATCTTCCATATACCTTTTGCCTTCTTCCGACTCCTCCTACTGGCTCGATCGTCCCTACACCACTAAGCAGGGAGATGCCTCCTGTTTTCTATTGCAAACTTCCTTCCGACCATCTTTTTCTGTCCAGCGTGACCGCACGTCAACCCTCTTTCGCCAGCCCTATGGGGCCCGTCTTTTCGCCCTCCATCGTGATGCCAGTCGTAAAAAACAGCGACCCGATCGTAGATTTTCCCTTTTTCTTTCTTTCTTCTTCTTCTTCTATTCCTTAACCAGTTTCACCTCCCTCTTCTTATTGTCGATTGCTTTGTGCTGGCCATCGTCCGATGAAATGTTATTTTCTCTGCGGTTCTCTTCTGAAAAGCTCCGACCGCGATATATCCTTGACTACAAACAGTTACCGTATTCGATATATATAGACTCTCTCTCTCTCTCTCTTTCTTCTGTCTCTTCTCTTATTATTTCCCAATCGTTTAGTTTTTTGGCCCTTTTTTTTTTATTTATTTCATTTTTATTCTTTTGAGGTTATTTTCGATATTACGCCATAGTGCGTGTTATACCAGAGGCTGATGAAGTATATAGGAAACCGGGGGGCCGGTTGCTGCCAGAGTTCCGAGTGTGGGCGGGATAGCAGAAAGAGATGACAAGTCTCGCGGTCAATATTGTGATGCTCTTTTTTTTCTTTTTGTCGTTTCTTATTTTATTTTCTGTCCTGAAAAGAGCGCGCGAGTTTGTCAATATTTATTGTCGTGATGGCTGATTTTCTTTTCTTTCGCTGTCCATAAATATGATTTCCTTTATACACAACTGGCTTCTATGACAACAATGGCCGTCTGGTTAATCGATCTAAAATTCCAGCTTTTTCTTGTTGCCTTTTTAACAGTTCGCTACCGTTCAACGTTCGTATCGAATCAAATTTCAACGTTGTCGTCTTGATTAAATACGAAGATAAGCCATGTAAAAAAGAAAAAAGGAGGGAGGGCCTAACAAAAAATCTGAGATCCGCCACGTTTTAATAAACAAAATGTAGTCCCCAATCGAAATCGAAGGATTTTTTTTTTAGCTAGGCTTACGTATGTAGATCTTTTTTTTTTTTGAAAAGAAACAAAGACAAAAAACGGGACATCCTCCGCTTTCACAGCATATGGGGGATGCGAGAGGACTATGCAAAACAATAACAAAAGAAAAAGGGAGCCGTTTATTTTGTTCTTCTAATGCTGATGAAAGATAGAACAACGAGTCAACACAGACCACTTTATCGGGACAAACGGTGGGGTGGCCAAACATGGCGCATATAGTCGACGGCCGATGCGCGCCTGCTGATATTTGCTTAGAGCAAGTCGCACGCAGCAGCGCCGGTGACTATAGGCAGCAACTCGTCGAAGACAAAATAAGCATCCAAGCCTCAAATATAATAGGAGAAAAAAATATCCAGGGGCGGAGGCAAATAAGAGAAGTTGGAGAGATGAGCTTTCCCTCTTTCCTGGTCCCCCCCCTATTTACCCACATGACAACGAGCCATGAACAACAACAATTCTATGCTCTCTCTTCATATATATTTTTGTCTTTTCGTTTTTAGTTTTTGTTCTACTTTTCCCAGCATATCAAACAAACGCTCTTCATCTTTCCAGTCCCAACCGGAGGTAAATATCACAGGGGGCAGCAGCCCAGAGATAAATCACAACATCGAGACTCTCTCTCTCTCTCTTCTTCTTCTTGATATATAATCCGGCACTGTTCGTTTGTTGATTCTGCCATTTTTCCAGAGTCCTGCTAAGGCCCAAGCAAATCGTGGCCAGCTTCTCGTGTGTACGTGTATCAGTCCCCGGTCTTTGTCTCTTCGTATGCGCCACCTCCGCATACCCATACAATTTTTCCATGTGTATATTTTCGGTTATTCAAATTTGGGTCGGCATATATAGGTACACATAGAGAACACACACAAATACAAATAGAGTAAAGAAAAAGGAGAAAAAAAGGGTCCAGCGAACGTGCTGTCCGGCCGTGTGGCGAAGGCTGATTCTGTTTGTTTATGACGAGTCGGAGCTATTTATCCTAGTTTGCTGCATCGCCAAGTTCACACAATACCTCCAGAAATATAAGCCTGTACGCGCCTACCATGTGTATACTTTATCTATTTATTTTTTTGCTTTCTTTGTACAACCAATTTTTTTTTTTTTCGTTTTTTGTTGGTGAAGAGATCAACTCGAAAGACCCAAGTTTTGTTTTTTTTTCTTCTAAAATTATGTTCTCACCCCACCCCCCAAAAGATTCAATCATTTCAATGTCGATGCGAAAAATCCTTCCCGATGGAAAACGCCGACCTTTTGTGTGTGTGTGTGTGTGCAGCGAATGCATTCGTGTTGCTCAAGAGTGGCGGTGAATTTGAAAGAAGGCTCGCTCTCCCTTTTCATACGCTCAAACGGGTCGTGAACAAAAGCGCTAAGCTTGCACGAAATGTTCGCTAGGTGAACGCTGATGTTTATGATTTTACATTTTTCCTGTAGAAGGACGAGTTAGTGATGTATTTAATAGTCAAATGATGGACGCCATAATAACGCCCACTTTGCCACTCATTTTTTTTTTTTGTCTTTTCTTGCCACGAAGAAAATGAAAACAAAGGAGACCAAGTTTCTATTGTTCGATAAAAACGCGTGAAACCATCGCGATGTGTTGGCAGAAAAACACATTTTTCAAGGGGCCGAGTGATAGGGGTTGATGTGTTTTGCTTGTATTGTTTTGTTTTTCCCCCCTTTTGTTGTTCTACCCTATTTCATTTGTCAGCAGAGAAACTATAATCAAGAGCATCGCGAAAACTGCCTCTTCTGCATCTTTCGC
This sequence comes from Daphnia magna, assembly GCF_020631705.1. Taxonomy (NCBI): domain Eukaryota; kingdom Metazoa; phylum Arthropoda; class Branchiopoda; order Diplostraca; family Daphniidae; genus Daphnia; species Daphnia magna. The sequence continues at coordinate 10,418,566 of NC_059185.1, read as the reverse complement.
TACTCCCCCAACTGCTGGATTGCAAAGGAAAGAAATCCCCCCCACTCAAACCAAAATATCTTGTTGTCACCAAAGTCGAGAGGGACTATAACACGTAAAAAATTGCATTGTGTCAACGTCAAACCTTTCGTGAACGAAGACCGAGCGATTCGTTCAGAGTGTCTCGAGTTTAGAGAGTTTTTTGTGTGTGTGTGTGTTCGACTCTTCACGGCACAACGTGCCGTCTCGTTGTTTATATCAAGTAGAAAGTTCATCACGAAAAAAAAAAAGAATGAGAGAAAAGAAGAAGAAGAAAAAAACAATCATTTCGAAAGACAATGGATGTACTCTTGTTCGTGGCGCGTGTTTCAAGTGTTTCATCACATACCGCAAGCGCAGACATTAGTGCTTTTCTTGGGTTCTGAAGATGCGACTCGTTACTCGAGTGTTGCTCCCTTCTAATCGCATCGACTAGCTATACGGATTTAAAAAAACAAATGTTTATGATTATCGTTGACGTCATAACGCGCTCATTATGAAATGCCAACAATACCTCACTTAGCCTAAAAACGTGTTGGCGAATTTTGTTTCCTAATTTCGCCGATGTTGTTACTGCTCTTGTATAGCTTCGTAGGTTGCACAAAGTGCAAAGAGCAATCAGCAGTCAGTTCTGTGCCACGAGGCCGAGAGAAGGCCTCGTTCAGTTAGGCCAAAACTTTGTTGAAACTCGATTGAAAAGCGAACGCCGTGATGCGGTCGTCGGCAGTTTCGAACGTGAGGTCTTGGCTTATGCGTCCAACTGGATATGACTTTCCGATTCAAACAGCCGGAAAACGGTAACTTTGGTTTCGGCCTCATATGGACGGGAAGGCCGAGTATAGTCACCAACCCCTTTTTTTTTGGGTGGGTCCTATCAGCGTATGATTTGAAGAGATGTCTGTATGCAAATAGTGAACTGTGATGAAGGAAGTCGACGCTATTTAACGGCGAATTAAATGGTATGCAATCAACGTTGGCAAGATGCCAAATTCATTACAAGAATATGATACGACATTCGAAATTAGGCAAAGGTTGTGTTAAATGATTCGCACAAAGTTCTAACTGAAACACTTTGAATTAGGTACCTGCACTGTCCTTCATTATGCATTGCAATGATCTTAGCTTGTACATGTTAATGAACAAAACTCGCTTGATGATCTTAATTTTAACCCATTTTAATTTTTTCTTTTTGCGTAGGCCATTTTGCAGGATCGCAAGGAATCGCTTTCGCCTGAAACCAAGTTAGACGACGAAGGTTCTCCCGTGCGTGACCCGGCAAACACCGGTACCAGCACGGGTTGCAGCAGCAGCAGTGATAGCAGCGACAGTAGCAAGAGCAGCAGTCCACCGGTGATCCATTGGGAACCGGCATCGTTGCTCGGTTCCATCCACAAGAAAAGCGAACAGCCAATTTCATCCGACGTCGATCCAGCTAAACCGTTGCTAGCGCCCACGTCGGTAGCAGGAAATCATCCGTTGCTCATGACACCGCAAGGACTCGCTCTTCAACAGCACGTCCAGCAATTGCTGCGTGATCAGTTGATTCATCCACAGGTACTATTCCGGCCGAATCATCCCCGTAAAGCAAATGAACTAAAACAATCAATTCCTCAAACCCCCACTCCCTTTTTTCTAAAAAATCAAAATGAAAAGTTACAGAATATGTTGCTGTACCAGAAACAGCAACAAGAGAAACTGGCGGATCTCGGTCGCAAACAGCTGGAGACGTTGATGCAGCAATTGCAGGAGCAGCTCCAACTCAATTTGATCCAGCAATCGCAACTGATGCAACAGCGGGGCGGAACGGGCGTTACGGAACGAAGGAAAAGCAATGAACTGGCGCAGACGTTGGCTGGACAACAACAACAACTCATGCAACAATTGCAATTGACTCAACGTCACTACCTGATCGGACTTCAACAGCAGCAATTGCTCACATCTCCTCCCGCGTCAGCTGGTAAGAATCATCCAACTGATGAATGAAATCCAAACGTTCAATCGTTACGTTTGTGTGTGTGTGTCATCAAATAGGCGAAGAGGCGCCGACAGATAAATCCACTTCCGGCTGGAACAATAAAGACTCGTCGACGCCATTGGCCGCTGGTGGATTGAACGTCCATGTTCCCACATCCGGCCTGCCGACAGTTCAGGTCACTGCGTGTGACTCACCTGCATCCATCAGTCCCATCCGGTCGTCTGCCGATTGCGGCAAAATGGTGACCAACGGACATCCGCACGGTAGTGGCGTCTACTCGTCGCCTCATCCGCATTATCAGCAAACGAGTTCCACTGGTGACATGAATGACAATCTGATAGATCATCACCACAACGGCGGGGTGCTGCATTCGTTCAACAATTCCGGATCGAATGGAATCAAAAATGGCGATCAGCAGAGGTTCTCGTCTTCTTCGTCTACTCCACTGTCATCCTCTTCATCGTCTTCGCATCCATTGTTCCTCTTCGGAGTGTGTCGTTGGCCCGGATGCGAATCTCCGTGTGACGACGTTTCCACCTTTCTAGAGTAATCATTTCATTCAAATATTTGAATCAATAATTGGAAAAAAAACAAAAAAATCTGATGATTCTCAATTTTTACAGACATTTGAATCGCGAACATGTGCTAGATGATCGCTCGACGGCCCAAACTCGCGTCCAGATGCAAGTTGTTGCCCAGCTGGAGCTCCAGCTACAGAAGGAACGCGACCGGCTTCAATCGATGATGGATCATTTAAGTCGGGCCCGACAACAGCAGCAACAAGCGCCGCCAGCCAAACAGTCACCTGTGAAAAGCAATGGCTCCACAATGCGCGGTCAACCGGGCCCACCGTCTGGCGATCCTACCAACGGACTGCAACATCACCAACAGCATCACAGGATGTCCCCTTCGCTGGCCGCCTTAGTCTCGGCCACTATGCGCGGAGTGATGAACCCTTCCGCTTCTTCGCATCATCACCTGTTGCTTCATCCGCCGGCGCAGTCCAATCACGCCGCCTCTTCGATGGGCCATCAAAGCCAATCGCAATCGCGCAGAAGGCTGTCTGAAAAACCGAATTCAGCATCCAATTCCGGTTGGTTCATTTCCAACATTTTCTATCGCTTTCATTACTGATGTCCTGTCCTAACGTTCGTGTACTGATCCTTTCTTTTTTTTTTTGATTGATCCATCTTCGTTTATTTCGTACATGGCTGATTCGCGCATTTGTCCCGTTCTTCGTTGCGGCTGAATGTCTTGTGCTTGCTTGTCGCTATGTTCGGCACCGTTACAGGCGCCGTCGAAGATATCCGCTTACGCAAACGAAGCGTCACCGAACGCTCGGCAATGGATATTTCCGAAGGTACTCTTCATTCATTTTTTTGCCTCGTGTATTGATTTGCATGTCTTCTTAAGTTAGTCCTTCGTTGGAAGACGGCCGTTTCCGGTTTATTTCGTTTCTTTTTCAATTGACATTTCTTGCCGTACGCGTCATCAACTAACAAACATTCGTTAACACACACTTATTGTTCTTCATTCTTGCTATTTCTCTCGCTCTTTTCCATCTATCAATCATCGGTGACCGGTCTGTTTTCCCTTCTCCGACTGTCTCTATTTTGACGTAACAAAAACTCTTGGGCGCCATCTTTGCCAACGTAAAGGACTACCTTATCTGCTTGATAGAACCGGTCTGGATGTTCATCAAGGTATATTCCAACACTTTCTTGTGCAATTTCTTTCTGGTCACCCATTTTTCCTGGTCCTGGTCCTGGTCCTGGTGTGGATTCTTTCCCTCTTTGAACTTTGACATTACGTTATAATCCAGTCGACCCAATGTGCGAATTCAGATTGTAATCAAATTTGTGATACGATTCGAGACTAATCTTAAATTTGAACGATGTAGAGTTGCAGCGCAATCGCGAGTTCTATCGTAACACGGATGTCCGCCCACCCTTCACGTACGCCTCTCTCATCCGCCAGGTTAGTATTTGAATGATTTCTGGAATGACATTCTTATTGGCATAATATCTTTTTTTTTTTTTCAAAATGATACACAGGCGATTATCGAATCTCCAGAGAGACAGTTGACGCTCAACGAAATCTACACCTGGTTCCAGAACACGTTCTGCTACTTCCGTCACAATGCCGCTACATGGAAGGTACCGAATTCATTTCATCTTTTTTGTTTGTTTTTTTGTTGTTTATTATTTGTGGTCGAATCAATTTGGGTCGTCTCAATTTTTTTGTTATTGGACGTTCTCGTAAAAAAAAAAAAAAAAAAAAAAGGGCGGGTCATGAGATGGTTACATAGGGGGTAATTAGTAATCAAAGTGATAAGACTCCCGTGACGTCCATTTCGCGATGGAATGTCTTCAAAACGCAACAAAAAAGAAAACGTTGTACTAGCCCATACAAAAACAAACCTATGATAGAATGCAGTGCGTCACAACCTGTCGCTGCACAAGTGTTTCATGCGGGTGGAGAACGTCAAAGGAGCCGTCTGGACCGTCGACGAGGTGGAGTTCCACAAACGACGACCGCAAAGGTCCACTTCGGGGTACGACCATATAAACCTTCAATCAATAATAATTTTAAACTCTCGCTAGTTTCGCTCTGGTTGATTTCTTCTTTCGAAATCCTATCTCTTTCCACTATTCAAACATTTTTAATTTTTTTTTAATTAATAAGATCACTAAAAACAAAATCTATGGGTCCTAATGGTTTCGTTTCCTGAACTCTTCTTCTTTTTTTTTTCTTCTATATTTGCGGGCTTTTCTCTTAACATTTATTATTATTTTTTTACAATCTTTTCATCCCCCCAAAAAAGACACTGTGCACATTTTTTCTCGCCTATTATCTCACACAGGCACTTGAATGTTTTCATTTTCACAAAACATATTTCTTGCCTACTTTTCATTCTCTTTCGCTCTCACATTTTTTTAAAAACATTCGTTTGTAATCAGTCTATTGCGTAGCCTTATGTATTACCTTAAGCCGAATAGGGGTTTTTTCTTTTCATATATACGTATACAGTACATTGTCGTTCGTTTGCTTCGTTAAGCTTATACATCGTGACTGGCACTTGCCTGATATCAACATTCGCTTAACCACACCCGAGTATGCCAACTGCGTCCAATTAATTCCTTGGTCAACGTATTAACAGACTGTAAGCAACAACAACAAATCGATTGATTCTTACCAAAATGAAATTGTTTTATCATTTGAGAGATTGAATCTCAGAATGGCATATCACTTCCGCATACAAAAACAGCCATTCTGCGGAGCGATAGATCGTGATTGAAACGATTGGCCAATGGCCAAACGAATTCTCTTGTTCTTTTGCGAAGGCTTGATATTGTGAGCAGCACGAATGGCTGCTTCATTGTAAATATTTCTAAATAACGTATGGCGTATACAAAAACACAGTCGATTGGGCCAACACGACTTTTGTGTTTCCGATTTTATTGTTATCGCCCTATTTTTTAATGGATTTCTATTTGCCCCCTTTTCCCCCTCGCATTATTGACATATGCCTTGTTGTTTTCTCCAAACTGGATGGTTGTCATTTGGTAAAATGCCCAGCTAGCAACGAACCCAACTCTAACGAAAAGCAAATCTACAAACAAAAAGGGAAAATAAGGGGAAAAACAACAACGACCATAATAGTCGATTCTCTCTCCCTGTTGCTTCCGGAAATTCGTTTTCCGGCCGCACGAGACATGGAATATGTTGCGTCTATTTAATAGTATGCATTCGCAACGAATTAGCATTAAGATCCCTCAACTATGTAGCTGTCAACGAACTATTTGTCGAGATGCCCTTTTGTTTTTTTTTATCTCTTTCCGGAAAACAAACAAACAAAACAAACGCTCGGGTTTTATGTCCAAGCAGAATGCCATCCGCACCAATCTCTCGCTGCACAAATGCTTCATTCGATACGAAGATGATTTCGGTTCGTACTGGATGGTGGACGATGCCGAATTCGTCCGACGCCGGCACTTGGCACGCGGCCGACCGCGCAAATTTGAAATCCCCGCAGCAGCTGCTGCTGCGGCCGCCGTCGCTGTCCAGCATCACCAGCTGCAGATTAATCTAAACCGCCAGTCTTCCCCGCATTCGCGACAACCACCTACACCGTCAACACTAGTCCGAAATCGCAGCGCTGACGGAGCGACAGCTGAATCTGCCCGATGTCTGGTCTTAACTGACGGAAGGAACGTAATCAGCCGTTCTGCTTGCGCTCGTCGCGCCAAAATAACGGCTCAGTAAGGAAACAAAAAAACGTGTGTTTAAACGAGAGAAAAAAAATGAAATAAAAACAACGTCCATCGCGCGTCATCCATCGTCAACGCACCTGCCAATCTTCTCTGGATGTTTCAACGCAAGAAATTTTTCTCTGATTTGTCTTGAAATCTTTCACAAAGATCGTTCAAAATAGCTAGTTGATATTTATTATGCCGGTCAGTCCAGTTGAAGATTTGAACGGTCCCAAGACGATGGGTATACACACAAAAAGCTAAAAGAGTAGAAGAGACGCATATAAATCCCGTGCCAGTGATTGGAATTTTTTTTTTCTTTTTCCGTGCGCTTCTTTCGTTTTTGGCCAGCGTTTTGCTGTTTTCCCGTTGTGACCAACTGTGTCGACTATAGAATAGATCTTTGATGTTGGTATTACTCTGAAAAAAAAAAAAAGAATGCCCGATTTCGGCGGTGGTGATGTTGATTGAAGTGCAAGAGCCAGTCTATAAAACGGTTGGCATTAGGCACGAATTTAGGCGTGAATGAACTGTTGTTTTTAGAAAAAAAAAATCCAAAATCCAGCACAGAAACCCGAATTAAATATAGTTCATCAAAACAATCTAGGCGTGATTTGCATTTGCCGTATTATGCTTTCGTTTAGAAAAACAAATAGCTATCGTTACATTTGGAAATACTATTTTTCTTTCAGTTTGCCTATTTCCAGCAATCGCTTGACAGACTTTTGCTTGCCGTTCATTTTTTGTTTTTGCTTTGTAATAGTCTGCTTGATCTATTGACCTTGCATCATTACTCCATCCTCTGTGTGCTAATGCGTTTTTACCTGCATGTGAAAGAGTCTTTGTCGGTGTAGTTTTGCCTGGCCCTTTTCCACAAACCCTTTTGTTCCCACTTGGTTGGCTTTGGTCTCTTAGTAGTCTGAATTTTGATGCTTCTTCCACCGCTATTCATTGACATCAAACACCTCTCACGTTAAGGCGAGTTTAAAGTCAATTGTTTTAATCTTTGCATTCTCCGCAGGGGTATTCAATCCAAAAGTCCCAGCATGACACCGAGTCCGACGCTTTTCGGCGAAGCGCTCAACGCCAGTTTGCAGGTAAATTGAAGAAAAATCTCATGAATTTGAAAATAATTGATCAGTTGACTTAACTTTACAGGCCGCTTTGGCGGAGAGCAACATGAGTTTTTTACAGCGAAGTCAATCATCGTCATCGCAAAGTCCAATGGATCGCTCTTCGGGCTTCCATCATCATCATCACATGCTGGATGGACCTTTAGGTCTCGGAGCGAAACGCGTTAAAGTCGAAGCTCTAGATGAAGAACTAAGCAGCTGCAGCATGAAGGCGCCTCCGATACCTTCGGAAGAATATTACTGCCGCAATCCGGCTGGAGGCAGCAGTTTGGTGGTGGTTAAACAGCAACCAAGCGAACCCAGTGGTGATGGGGGAGGCCATCATTCAAGCGGAACTGATAATGAAGACAACAACGACGCCTCGTCGACTGAAAACTATGAACCGCTGGATTTCAAAGCCTGGCGAGCTCAACGTTCAGCCAGTAACAACACGTCGATGGCAGCTGCATCCAACGACGAGGAAGATGAGGAGGAGGATTTCAGCAACACTATCCCTGGCCGTGCTTCCATCACGGTGGAAGTGGGTCCTGCTTCGTCCACCAGATTGATGGATGCTAACTCCGCCACCACGGGTTCCGACTTCATGACGCAAACTGTCCGCAGCGCCAAATAAGAAAATTCGGTGGCCGTTCGTTATGGACGACTCTCTTCTTTGTATGCAAATGTTGAGTTTGCTAAATGGACAGAGTGGTGTTTTGGAAGGTGAAACATCAAGTTGGGCAACAGAATATCCTCATCACAATTCAGGGCATCGAATAAACGCGAGCTGTCCATCACCTCGAATTTCGCTAGTCCGTCATTTTCATTTCTTGATGTTCAATTCAGTGAGTACGTTATCATCTAAAGATTTATGACATTGCCGTGTACGATTTTTTTTTTTTCAATTCCTCAGTATTATCACATTATTTTGTTCTTACTTTGGATAAAATAACTGTTTAGTGTTTTGCACTTCTGCTCTATGGTTTCTTGCCAGAAAGAATGTGTCGATATTTTCAATTGGTCATAAAAAAACAATTCAATTCATTTGTACCTTTTGCTTGTGGCATGTTAAAAAAAAAATATTGTTCGAGTGCCAAATTAAGAACGGGGCATTGAAATTTAAATCAGGTAAAATTAAATATAAATAAAAACAAAAAAAAAAATAAAATAAAAATGTCAACGTGGCACCAAACACTCCACTGACAGTTTTCAGTTGCATCGTCAAATTTGTGTTTGTGTTGTAAATTACTTATGTGGCCCGTCTGTCCAAATGCGTCCTTCATTACGCAAAAGTTTTCTTTGATTTGTTTCTGGCTCCATCGGATTCTTGTCTTATCTTCAAACCCATAAATGTGAGTGGTTTCATGAAACGATCCTTCCTTGAAATTTGTCGTATACTCTTGTCGTTTTTTTCCCCATTTCATTGTGGAATCCAAGGTTTTTTCTCGCTGCTAGGCTTATTCCGTTCTTGTACGTGTCTAATTTGTGTAGTTGATGACTTTGCTTGTTCCGCTGTTTCTTCCATAGCTACCGAATCAAGTAATTTTTAGTCTACTGTAATTCTGCTGGCGCTACTGAACATTGATACACAGGAATTTTGCAGATGTATGAGTAGTATATGTTTGTGGATCAGTTTTTTTCTCTCGATCCTTTGCTGTTATAGATCGGTCCTCAAAAGTCGAACAAATTGCTTTCGATTATTGTAATTATTCCATTTCTACTATTCATTATACAAATACACCAGTCAAATAAGATGCTCTCGTGTTTTGCAGGTTTGCCAAGTTAGTGCACTTGTAATTTGACAGCTAATTCCAATTGAAAAGGTCTTTTTTTTTTAAGTTTAACATTGTTTTCGTTTTGTGTGTTTAGAGTCGAACATTATGCAAAGCAGGGCGGATATCGGACGACATCCTGTTCTTCCGCAACCTTGGTGAAGGCGATTCTCGTGCTGGAGATAAACCGAGTTTTTGCTGCATTTTCTCCTTAAGGTGCGGTGCAAATTCTTTGTTGACGAGTTGTTTAGGCGGAATGTCCCATCCGATGTAATCACCATTTTTGATGTTCTCTGCCTCTAACCACGCTCGCAATGGCTCGAAATAATTGAGTAGCGGAGTGGCTAGGATGTCACGTTGCCCAGTCAATGCCTCCATCGCATCCTGCCAGGGCTTTGAGGCTCCTAATTTTAACATTTCCCTGTTGAATGAAAACAAAAATTGAAACGATGAATCCCGTGTTGTAAACAGAGCTTAATGAGTGTATCTTTGACGTACGCAAGGGCATCTCCGGCCGCGGTAGAGTTGTAGAAATCGCATTTGTACAACGGGCCAGTATGACCTGCGGCTTGGCATAGGACTTCATTGAACTGATATTGGTAGAAAGTGCGCATGAAGTATCTAATCATGTCAAAGTCATTGCAAACGTGATAGATAGCTGTAATATCCAAATCAAGCGCGGGATCACGTCCAACCGGCGGTGCCACTCCAACAACTCGAGCTCTAGAGTTTCGATTGATATTCACTGTTCTTAGTAATTAGATTCAATTTATAATTGCTAACACACAGCCTTACTTTTCTGCCCAGTAATTATCGTTGAGCTCTTCGAGCGGGATGTCGCCTCTGAACATGCTCCAGCGCCAAGTATCCTGTGTCAAATGGAATGGCAGGGTTGAGATGGTGTTCAACGCTTGGAATAGCAAAAAGTTCATATCCACATCTGCCGCAATTTCACAAGTTTGTTTCAATTATTATTAATTGTTTTTATTATTCTAATTTAAAGTATTTGTTATATACCAGGATCATCGGGAACATTTAAAAGGCCAATGGCGTTCAAATGTTTAGTAGTAGAGAAACTCATTGCCATTAGTTCTCCAACAGCTTCGTGAAATCCATCATTGGCTCCATCCCTATTTTTAAATAATCCAATCATATGGATCTAAGGGTACGTCTTTGTCGTTATATAATGATATCAAACTGATACGGACTGGCTTATCTTAACAGATGCAAAATGAAAAAAAAAATAGGTCAAATGGCACAGATAAAGATAGATTTAAGAATCGATACGGACAGCCATGGTAAATATGTAGACATTTCTATTTATTATGTAATTATTTATTACTAACCTGAAGTTGAGTGGCTGGAAGGCGTATTGCTGAAAACGGATACAAAGCAAAAGTATCAGTACTTTCCATTTCCGTGTGTAACGTCTACGCACAAAATACCATGTAATATTGAATGTGGCCTAGTTCGTGGTGAACGGTTTGAAAATCTTCAAAGACGACTTTAGTACACATGCGAATACGGAAGTCTTTGCCATCGTAGAAATCCCAAGCCGTGGCGTGGCAGGCAACCTCACGGCCGTCAGTGGGCTTTTCCAACATAGACAGGTTCCAAAAAGTGTCGGGTACTGGTAGCAAACCCATTGACGTGTAAAACTGATTTCCTGTTTGAAACATGCGCTCCACCGTGTAGTTCTGTCGAATCATCTCCGGTGAAGGATCTGTCGATGGTTTTTCCGGAAAAGGGATGGCGATAGAGTTCAAATTAACCCAGAAACGACCCCACATGTCGCCTAATAAATGAGCCGGAAGAGGCCCACGCAAATCAATTTTATCTGGTCCGTAGGTATCGTAGAGTTTACGGCGGATGTACGCATGTAATTGCTTGTACAGTGGCTCTACTTGAACGTAAAGATCTTGGACAATAGTCTCCATTTCGGTGGTTTCGTACTTTTGTCGCCATTGATCGCCATAATCAGCGTAGCCGTTGAGTTGGGCTTCTTTGTTTTTCAGTTCGACGTAACGCAAGTAAAGCGGGCGCAGTTGACGACCGACTCCATTGTGCCAAGCCTGCCAAGCCCACAGATGATCTTCGTAATTTCCTACTTGTGCCATCAGTTCGGTCAACTCCGGTTCGAGATACATGCATTCTTTAACACCAGTCATCGGGTTAGATCTGCAGGCCTGTGATTCCAGCAAGGTCGGCTCAGTCAAGGTTTATTTCGTTATTTTTCTTTTCTTGGGTATATCTTACCTGATACGTGCCGTAAATGTTGGCCATATCACTGAGGATATTGTACAATTCTTCAGATTCAGCTGCTTCCAGACTAACTGAATCGAGATAGGATAATTGACGTTTGGTGTCTTCGCTGAAATTAGTCGTATCGAATGTGGATGCGGTGGCTGAGGCTTCCTCATAATAAGCTCCGGCAACTCCTCCTGCTACTGCCTATCATTGAAATTCTATTTGAATAAAGGGCCGTATTTAGGGGAACAAAAATTGGGATGTAAACACTGACAACAGCGTTGGCATTTTCGTCGGTCAAGTTTGTTTCATAGTTCCACGAAGCGATAACATATTGATTGACTAGGGCCCCATACTCTGTGTTATACTCGTTCAGGAAAGCAATAGCGTCGTCTTCATTCGAATTCAACCGTCTATGAATTATTTGTCCCATAAATGTGATTAGTAAAACAGTAGGAACACCATTTGTTGTAGATGGAAACTTTGAGTAGCGTAATTAAAATAAAACTTACCCTCCATGAAATTTGACGCTGATAGCTGAGGTCAAAGAACAGCAAAGGAGAGCAACTGATAAAAGAATACTAGTCGCTGCCATGTCGTGTGTTGGTGGAAGTCACCCGACAACTGCAAAATCATAGGACAAAACAACTCATTTTTTCAAATGTTGACGATGGCGATCGGAGCCAATCGTTATTCGTAATCTCATACACAGACGCCAACTCCTGATAATGGAACACACAGTGATCTTTCAACAAGGTAAACAATTATGATATTAATAACTTGATAATCATGCCAGTACTAATAACATGCAAGGCAGTACAATACCTCGTTTGAATGAACGTCTCCCAATTTGAAATAAGGAATTTATCATGATGATGTAACTTAATATGAATTTGTCGGAAATTCTAGAGAGGAGGTAATCATAAATTAGCTTCACCTTATGGTTCACGGAGTGGCAAGCTTTTAAATACCCGTCTTTTTATACGGAAAGGTTAAGGTGAAGATAAAGGAAACCTTTGTAAATAATTGTGTGTTGTTTTCTTTTGTTTTCATCATGTTTCAATGTTGTTAATGCTTAAATTGGGTGTCTATAATTGTGCGTCGATGACGAGATCAAAAAAGAACAAATCTGTGTTTTGGGAACTTTGCAGAAAATTCTCCACAGGTGACGCTGAGTTTTTTTTTTTTGTGTAGCAGAAGGAGTTTGGATTTTACAATTGACAGTTTTTCGTCTGCTTCTTTAACTACGTAACCGAATCCTCGCGAATGTTTGAAACTATGGGATTCCCGTTCAACATGGGCAAAAAATGTGGTTTGGGTAAGAGCATATTTGAAAGTGAGAAAAAGCAGTAATTTGTTCTGTGTGTTTTAGATCAACTTGCAACTAATCAAACCTTACTGTAGGAGGACCCAGTGACCTATTGTATTACGATATTCGTAATTCCATCGAAACGAATTGAAGATAAATATGTCAATAAAAGACTTGACTTGCTGTTAAACCCCAAAAGATTGACATACAAAACTTCCATTCTGCAAGTTGTTGAATAGCTTTGCGAACAGTAATCATTGTTAGTATTAGGTATAACAGGTATAACAAAAATGCCATTTTTTAAATTTTTCATATAGAATTATGTTGCTTCTTTGGACAGCAGATTAAGATCATGTGTCTACTGTGAAAGAGATAATGTGTCTAAACAAAAATGGCTCTATATGTTTGCAACATCAGACCTCCTCAGTGTGTCATTCTGATGCAGAGCTCTTGAAATCAAGTTGAACGTTTTGAAACATCTCAGGCCAAAGCTGAAGTTCTAGGTCTGTCGGTTTTTTCTGCTTGTAAATCCATGATTAAAACTAATTGAAGTGCAATTTATTGTCTTGTTTGCAGAGGTATTAGAAAGGTCGTCGCTTTTTGGTTAGAGTTTCTTCACCGTCCGATGCATCAATAGGAATGATGTTCACCTCCTCGACATCATTGCTCACGTAATTTAATAACTTTGTGCTTCGAAAAAAGTTGTACTTATCTTAAATTTCTAAAAGAAAACTTTGATGCATTATTCTTATCTCAAAGGTTACATTAGCAACATCCACATCCAAACAGATCAAATGCACGAGGTATTCCGCCTCGTCCGGCAACTTATCACCCAGCTACTCATCCATCAACAGAATGTATTATAGAGGAAAGTAATTGCCGATGCCGACTCGACGATTTCCATGCAAGATGAATGTAATAAATCCAGTTCCCCAGAACGAGAGGTATTGAATACTCTATTGAATACAAATTGATAGAAAACGTTTATGTATTGATCCATGTTTCGTTTCCTTTACACAGGTTAATAATCATACTGAATCAAAAGAGGCATCAAGTTAAACGAGATTTTAAAATGATAACAGTTGGAAGCGCATGTGGACATTTCGAAGAACGCTACCTAAACGTTACCTTTAGTCGCTGATTCATCTCGAAGATAAAATAAGTTATTTTTAAAATTGAAGTGCATATCTGGGCTCTCTTCTTTTCTGTGGCCCCGTTTCCCCTTGACTTATGATAAGCCCGTAGGGGGTCATGCCCCTACTGTGATCAGCAGCAAAGGTTGTGAGTGCGCTGTCCGGAAAGGGGACGTGGGGGTCCTCAAGTTCTATGATATCATTGGAGGGCGAAGAGGCTACCCACAAATCCGAATTAACGGTTAATCGCTCACGTAAAAACTTGTCCGAAACCTTCCATCCTCTTCCGGCTTCTCTTAGCCACGCACCGGGTAATCTCCCCGGTGGTTCAATTCAGTTAAATTCGTTGTAGATGAATGTTGTACCAACAATAAAAAAATTGAAAAAAAAAATTATTTTTGTCTAAATTCTTTTTTCGTTCGAGATATTTGTATGCTTTTATCGAACAATTCCTTGGCATCTTCTAGCTTACCGAAATTATGAAAGGGATTTATAGAACCCTATGATGAAGTGGCCTGCTCTGGCTGAGATTCGAACCTTAGACATTTGGAATCCCAGCCAAGCACTCAACCAATATGCTACTTGTATCGTTGTTATACAGATGTCGACATTTGTTGGCAAATCTACTTATGCACTAGAAACAAGGTTATTAAGGAATAAATTGATATCGTTAGAAGGTTAAAGTTGGCTTCATGGAAAAGCATTTGCCTGATGTCCCCGTGGGCAAGGGTTCGATCCCCAACCAAGTTCCTACATGCAATCACGGAAATAAAATCAAAATTGAAATATATATAAAAGTTTTTTATTGTCCCTCCATCCACCCACAAATCCACCACAAGTTTTCACATTTTACAATACAACATAATACAAAACATACATAAATAAAACTAACCCGTTGGCTGCCACGCCACTAAATCTACTTTAGCTACATCGCTATCGAAAGGATAGCGACCAAGGGGGACGTGTCCGAAGACAAGTCCGGGCTGATATGATGATGAAAGCCGTTATGGGAATGCACACCCCAGGCAACCACCACCACATCGACAAGAGGGAAGTCCCTACTGGTGCATTGCCTCGACGATCGACTTTGAGCCACACGGCTTGTGCAACTGTCCCACCCATGGCATATAGACCATTGGGCAGAACAGCGCTGCCGGACCCTAACAAGCTTTAAAAAAAAGGGGATCAAAGTGGGTGGCAGCCAACGGGTTAATTAACACTACACAATTACACATTACAAAATACAACGATACCACAAAGACGAGGCGATGAAGGGGCGAAGTGAAGAGGGGTGACCAAGAGGCGAAGACGAGACGACGGGCGAAGCGAAGATGGGGCAACGGGGCGACGGGCGAAGCTAAGAGGGGGTGACGGGCGAAGCTAAGAGGGGGTGACGGGCGAAGCGAAGACGGGGCGACGGGCGAAGCGAAGACGGGGCGACGGGCGAAGCGAAGACGACGGGCGAAGCGAAGACGGGGCGACGGGCGAAGCGAAGACGGGGCGACGGGCGAAGCGAAGATATGTGTTGGCTGTTAAAGTAGAAATAAAAAGGAGGCTGCGAAAATATTGTTTGCTAACCGTTGACAACACAATAAAGAGAAACTGTCTGCTTTTACCGAATTGAAAATTACATGAGGTATTCCAATCCATTGATTTTGCATTGTTGGTGATCTTCCTTCGAGGCCAGCATTCTTTTCATTTTAGATACATGAGCTAGAAATAAAAGCACAGACATGCCAATTCAATTCTGATTGCAAAAATATAAGTCTAATACCACAACCTGCAACTCAAAATCCTGCCACTTGATAGGCTAAGTAGAAATTACGAGAAGATTGTTGACATTTTTATGGTTAATGGTTTGCAACACAATATATGGTGCATTTTTCAGATCAAAACTGACAGGACATGATGAATGAGTAAAGAGTAGCAGAATGATGTTACTGTCATGATAATATTCCAACTCGTATGGTTTGTGTCATCTCTAACCTTTCCTCATGGTTAGTATCTTTTGCTATTTAGGATTCACCAACTACTTCTGAAAAGCAGAATGATTACTATTGGATTATTTTGAGTGCCGAAATTTATGTCTAATACCTCTCAACGTGCAATAGAATAGCATGATGGGAATGTAAAAATAATAGTTTGGATCTGGCATGGCTGATCACAAGTTTACCCGTTGCACAAAAACTAATACACTTGATTTTTCTCACTCCAAAAACACAGGGAACAATGAAAAACTCTCAATAGTTGAAAATACACCATTTAATGTTATCAAACATATCACTAGAATGTAACATAGTTCACAAATATTTGAACATAGGTTTCACTTGTCACACTTAGTATTTTCACAAAACAAAGACAGAGGCGCAGTTGCGCCATCTGTTATCCTAATTTTCAATCAACACGATTGTTAAAAGGAATTGCTCAACTTCAAAGTCATGGGACAAGTGACACCAGAGAATCAATTGGCGAGCGTATAAAACAACAAAAAACGAGGGAAATAGTATATGTACACATGTGATTGTTATATAACGGCGTTTTTTCTGAGTCATGGCAGTCAAATTTTGTCGTTCATTTGAGAATAAATCTTCAACTTTAAGCCACTGCCATACTTTTTCAATTTGGATTTCTTCTTTCCCAGTTACGCTTGAGACTTCTGTATGTGAATAAGATAGGATTCTCCAGTCTCTTCAAAGACTTCCCGTACTTTAGGATATCCGCATACATCAGTGTCATTAAATTAACCAGAAAACAACAGATTTCAACATGTGGCTAGGGAAACTAATTCGTAGGATTACCTTGTTAGGATCTTGCCAATGCTCCGGACACAAGATGAAGTAGCTTGCAGCATCTTCGACTACTGGGATTGCTAAGTCACATAATATCGTCGGCTTTTTTAAGTTTGGAATATTGAGCCGAGGGAAGAGCATAGCTTTCGTATTTGCTGGTACATGGCTCCAGGTGTCGGATTGCATTCCTGGCCGTAATAGCGATGCCGCAAGTGATGCACGGGACAGTTACGGACTACTTCTCTATATCGCCTACCTCATGTGCTTCGTCCTCAGTTTCTGTGAAACGTAAATTTGTTAGCCTATGCTATAGTTATGCCCAGTTCCTGACTTTCTGGTGAGTTTCATTTTACCAAGAAACACATCACCAGTAAAAAAAAATAAAACCGATTTAACTCGATGAATGTTTAACTCGATGAAATGGAACGTTTTGATTCTTCTCTCAGAAGTTCCCGTGGTTCGTTTCGCTGCTTAACAAATGTGTTCTTAATTATTTCTTATTGTTTTCTTATAGCTATGCAAGGCGTTAAGCCCCGTTCTTGAATGCGCTGCGGGAAAATATTGACAGGACTTACCTACAGACATTTTTTCCCAAAACCTTTCAAATGGGTTAAGTTAGCCTGGTTTATACGAGTTGTGGCCAATTTTAACCCGCACTTGTCACTGCAGTACTTCACGGACGCGACGTATTTTATACATTTAGGTCCGTAACAGTAGATAATCAAAGATCGTTTCAAGCGAATTGTCGGGTAAAATCTGTCGAGGCAATATAATTAAATTTTACTATTTATCTTTGAGTGCACGATAATCTGCCTAAACACCGTTCGCTTATTCCGTGCTCGACATTTTCAAAACTGGTTTTACGGCAATTTTCTCTACTTCCTCTACTGTTTCAACCTTTTGTCTGCTAAATTAGATGCAGTTAAAAACGAAAGAAAATTTGATACGACATAATTCAATACAAAAGTTACCTTACGGGCAAAATAAAGACAAACTCAGCCCTGCACTGCTGACATAGTTTTCCATGACAATAGTCACATTAGCTGGGAGGGTTGGGGGTATTTTGTGGTGGGCTCATTTACTTTTTCCTTCCCGTCTTGTTATTTTTCTTTCTTTGCTGTCTTTTCTTTCCGTATGACTTCCAGTTTTTCTGTTTGTATTTGATAGTTGAGCTCGAATCCATTGGCCTGTACAAAGTTGTACAGATTTGCTATTAGAATAGCAACAAGATAAAGATATAAATTCAACTAAAAAAAAAAAAAACCTTTTAGATGAAGCGGAATTCCTCCTCAGTAGTTTCTATACATTGTGATATCAAATGCTACGGTGATGTGAATGACAGCTGAGAAGAAATCTCCGAAACGTAGTGTCTACTGTGACATCTTTTTGCACATACGTAAAATGAGTGCTGAAAGAACATCATAGTTTACTTGGAATCCGATATCGTGAACTACATCACGGAAACGTTCGGCTATCATGCCAATCTCTTGTTTACTGTAAAATTAAATGCAGTTTGTCCCATACAACCACGAAAAATTCGCCAATTTTATCTGCCTTGCCCCGACACCTTTTTCGAGAAAAAAAAAATCTACATCCAAGACATGCCGGTAAACGTCCAAATCTGCGCATTTTTTTACGTCCTCTTCAAAGAGGAAAGTCAAGAGATTCAATTGCAATCATTATGTTACCAACTTTAAGTGGATGAGCTCACCATTAGGTAGGTAGGCAAGCCTTGAGTAATTCGTACAACTCGGATTCGTTAACAGTGCGATTCTCGTCAGTCCAACTCAAGGAAGACTGCCTCGTATTGTACAACATTTTGCCATGTCCGAATATTGTATCCATTAATGATCGAAGGCGCTTGAGTCAGTAGATTTCATTTAACACGGCAAAATGTCTACCATCCTAAACTCCTTATAAAAAGAACGGTAAGTGTCAAATCGATAGTTGTAAGCAAATGTTTTCTTGAGCTTAATTGCCTGAGCGCTGTACACGCGTAGAGTAAAATATCCTTCGTTACCCGTTTCAAAAGTTTTTGGAACAATAAAATATCACTTGAGGTATTGACTCATCTACCATGAAAACAAAATCAAAATACAATTGTTTGTTGAGTTTTTAAATGGTTAGATGGACACTGAGATACCTCACAACTATTGGTATTTGGAGATTTGACCAGACCTTACCTTCTGACAAAAAAAGGCTTGATCGATGAGATCAGAACCCGTGAGTTTAAGCAAAGGATAAACGGAAAAGCCGATGACCTTTGGCCCACTTTGCTGGTTTTGCGAAATGACGATTTCATCCACATCGCTGACAATCAGATGCAGTCGAGGAATCATGTGGAATGTTTCTATAAAAAATTTTATCGATTATCCTTCAAAAGAATGTTGCTAGTCCATCTCGTGTAACTGGCATGTGTATGATGTGTTTTAAAAAATGAATAAATAAAAGCTTCATTCTTACCAGAATTGTTGCGATATCCGCCAGCAGCTCTTTGCCGAAATCCTTAACAGACACGAATGATCCACGAAACTAAAAAGAAATTAAACAAAGATACGATGATTCGGCATGCACTTTCTCGAGGCAATTTTAGTTTAGCTCTGCCTTGCAGAAAGGGCTCTTGTGCAACACGGTTTTTTAAAAGCTCCGTACCGAAGATGAGAGCGATCAGATAGTTGGTGACGCTTTCCATTTTCCTACCTCAGAAAAACAATAACATACGTGTAAGGAATAGCTGTGCTAAATGAGTCTAGTACCAAAATGTGGAAAAGAACCTTCCATAACAATCTAATAAGAATTTGTCAGAATAAAAGCAAAACTTACCAATAATCCAAATCCATCACGAGGCAACATTAAGTTAGGTTATCCCTTAATGATATGAGGAAAATACTCATATCATTAAGGATTTAAAAAATAGCAATGAAAAGATTCTAAAAGAAATATGATAAGATAAAGTATTCCTTCAAAGTTTCAACAAATTCTTCTAGATTTCTTAAATTTTTTTACAGTGAAGGAATCTTCATAACTTTAATGGCTGATCATTTTATATTTCAATATTTCCCCTAGTAAAGAGGTATTGTAAAGATTGGTGCAAATACAAGCAGAACTTACCAATAATCCAGATACATCACAAGAGCAACATCAAGTTTGGTTGTTCATTGAGAGGAAGAGGAACAAAAACACACTGATAGCAGAAAGTTTCTAAGAGAAATATGATTAGATGAAGTATTTCTTCACATCAATAGCTCTTCAGACTTACTAAAATTGTTTCCATTGAAGGGATTGACTTTTTGCCAGCAAATCTCCACAAGTTTGTGTCATCACCACACATAAATTCAACTTTACATGTCACCTGTCAGTACTAAACTGTAGAATATGTGTAAAGCCTTTGCGGAATTTCAACCTACAAATCAACTGACAATGCTAGACTTCAAAGTTTTATGACATCATTATCAACATTGTTGCAGGTAACAAGTGTTTATCCTTCTTTGAATAAGTACACACAGGGTTAGGAAGAATTCTTCATTTCTGCAGTGCTCCAGCTTCTTGATGGATAAAACTTTCTAGGGTAAAATAGAAAATACGTTAGTTTCTGTAGCCAGTAAATTGGAAATATTGCCAGTTTCACAAATTTAAACAGAAAATGATGGCCAGAAGAAATACTGGTATCTGGGTCACAAACTGACCAATCCCCATGGCATGTTTGAGCTGTGATTGCATCAACACATACTGTTTACTCTCTGGTTACTACATTTCTATACTGAACTAGACCCAGCATCAACACAAAAGACAAAATATCTCAAAAACCATAATAAATAAATTTTAAAACCTTACCTTTATGTTGGGAATTATACAACAGTAATTGAACATACTCCAGAGATAACAAAGTAGGTGTTGGAAAGAAATGTGATATTAACCAATACTCATTCTGCACATTCTCTGACCTCCATTTTCCTTCCGTGAGATAAAGTGCAGTTTTTAGTTCCTCACATTAAATTCCTTTGAAAATTTTCTTTCTAATCTTTTTTGCTAGCCTAAAAAATCATTACAAATCATGTAATAACATCTGCATAAAAACTAACTAAAAGCATTACAGATTTAGGTCCAAGTACAACTCCTTTAAGTACCCATGTCATGGAAAGCAACATAGGTGGTGGAAGATCAGTAAACATTTTTAAAATGTAGCAAGCATTAATTGCTATTGGGAGACCAGGATAGTTTATTATTTCGAGTTTCCAAGAAACTTTTCCCAGCTCAACAGGACCTGACAACGAGACATGCATTACTAGATAAGTAAATATTTTTTTCGTTCCAACAAACGTACCCTTTATACTATCCAATACGAATTGATTCATATCAAGGTTTTCCACATAATAGTCCAAATGATTCACGTGATATTAATCGCTTTAGCATTTTTTTTTTAAATGCAACTATAATAACCAAAATTAAGTTTCTTAGTCATGTGCACACATGGCGGCCACTGGCAGAGACGTTGTTCCAAATAAATTCCTTCGTCCTTGTCTGGTTGAAGCTAAACAGTAAACTGCGATAGACGATAGACACTAATTGACTATAATCGGGCCGATTTTTTGTGAATCGATTACAAATTGGATCGATTATGACCAAGTCAATTGATTGCAAATTTGCAATGTTTGCATAATTAGTTAATTACACTGCAGTAGCTGAATTACATCTTCAGTTAAAAATTGTGCAATTAAATAAAATGTTGAAATTGTCAAAAGTAACCTTGGTTATTACAAGCAGCCAAACCAGTCATAGAGTAGATACGTGGAAGTGAGAAACAATTAACCTCTAAGTCATAAATTATTCCACTTTCGCGGCTATAAAATATTTTAGGCCTTACGGTTAAGGGATTTCCAAGATGAGGGAAAAAATGGGTTTTACCTACCAAAAAATCAGTGTGTAACAATTGAACTTCTTAATGAAAACAAATGCAATTGCATTAATCTAACATTGAAATTTTGAACTGTAGAGAAGTTTCTTTGTTACTTTTCTAATCATTTGAACTATACACAAAGCTTCAAGAATGACACGAGCCACGAGAACTGAACACCGGTTTCCAATTTTCATTTCAATTTGTCTAGGACCCGACTGTGACGTGAACTGAACATCGATGACGAAGAATAGCACCAGACGAACAAATTTCATTGAAGACTGAAACTCGGGATCACGATTCAGCGTGACTGCCCTTTTCGCCACCTATTGGCAAAAATCTCGGGAAAATAATAAGTTGGTTCCGTATTGCCACAACGTCATCTATTGAGGGAAATATCGTAAAATATATGTTGGTGGTGGAATTACGACTCGAGGCTTTAGTTTGTTTCGTTTAGTACAATCAAGATGATATGTGCATGATTTTATGCAGGTTCTATGAAATCATTAGATTTATTTTCGGGACGTGGAAAATAACGACTGTTCAGAGACCAATTAGCGATAACCATTACCAGAATTCCATCAATGATATTGATCCAATCTAACTTAAATATTTGGATCTTTCTCTCAAGACTGACAATTAAGGAAAAATATTAATTCTTCATATGAAGACCCACTTTTGAACTCGGAGAGTTGTTTCGAATCGAATATGAAAAACTGTGTGAGTTCACACAGGGTTGATGAGCCAATCTCCTGCATTCTCCACACAGATCAGTGTCACGAAATTTCTCCATCCGCGCAGAATAATGATCTATGACAGCACAAATTCTTTTACGTCGTCATCCAACTCTTAGTTTACAAGGAAAAAAAAACTCGTACATCTGGGTAGATTTTCTCAAATCTTTAAACAAGTACTGCAAAAAGAGACCCCTACTTCACCAACGCAAGCGTAAATACACGAAGCTTTCGTCGCAATAAGTTGTTAAATAACAGTAGTCCGATATTCGATTTATTTGAACACAACTGGCGATGTTTTTTATTCCACGACGGGTATTGTAAAAGAGCCCACTGGATAGGGCAACCGATATTTACACTTCTTCGTCAAATATCAATAAATATAGATCAAGCTGTTTGCAGTGCTACATGCCTCGACAGAAGTAGGCAGTCTCTTTGTTTGCTATTACATAATGGAGAAATGGGAGACTGATCGATTATGAGGACTTCATTATAGTGGACTGCACTGGGCAATATTTTGGACTATCTTAACAAAGATCTACGGAAAAGTTGGCAATTTATTGGTCCGAGTTCCATGGTATTAGGTTCTCTAAATAGTTCATTACAACGTTCAGCGAATCAATTTTTTTTAAGTTTCACAAAATATTTGCTGTACCGCTCTGAACCCAAACTTCATCTATTCGTCTTTATTCGTGACGCAGAATCGCGATAACTAATTTTCATGTTTTAAGCTTTTCAGTTTAGCCTATATATGGGCCAATAAAAAGCACCATACAAAGAGGTGCAGTGTAAAATTTTACCTGGCATCTGTATAGGTTTGGCCGTCGGAAAACTTAAACTTTGTCCGTATACACAAGCCCCACTGGTGCTTTATACACAACCAGTTCAAAGCGCATTACTTAGAGAAGCTGTTGCGCTGGAAAACGTATACGGTTATGCACGAGTGAACGGAAAACATGACAAGGGACAAAAATTGGTCAGACCTACATGTTCGACGAAAAATGATTTCCTTTAGTTCAAGACGGAACATAAAGAACAACTGAGACGACCCAGCTATGACTCAACGCAATGGCCCTTGTGAAAGAAATATAAGAGAAGCAGTCGTATAACCTAATGGGACAAAACGACATCATTTATTTCTGAAAAGTTCAAGCACCATTTGATTCGTTTTGTATCCATTGCACGAAATAAATGCAATGACACATGTATAAGCCCTATAATATTGCTTGCGCTTAATTGCCCTCTTTAAAAAAAAGGAGAAATTTGCATATCATTTCTAAAAACCATTTGGCGTAGCTAGATGGTTTCACGACCGGTATGTTCGGCTAAATTAAACCGAAAATTCAAATATCACACGGAAGGTAGAATTTCGTCCACATAGACGACTTCTCGTATATGCCTCATCGTTCTATTCGCTACCTTCCCCCCCCTCGAATCCACGGATTACGTAGGTCTATACCGGTCTACTCGAGTTGCGGCAGTAATAACTTCAATATACACTTAAAATTTTCTCATTTGCTTCTGCTCCTTGTATCCGTCGATTGCCAATTGCCAGATGTAGATTGTACGTTTATAGCGAATACCTCTATACCCATCCCGATGGACTAGGTAAAAGAGGCTGTTTACTTTACGCGGTGCGCACTGTTTAGGAGAAATCTTTCAGCCATCAACATTTACGTATAGTGAAGTTGATTTTCATTGTACACAAACAAACGCTGGGATTGTATCATCCTCCGATTCCGTTGTTGCTTGTCGGTTTATTCTATGATGCCATACCAGTTTATACGGGAAGGCAAAAACTCACGACGAGCACGATCCCATGTGCTAGACGGGCTTTGTCAATCATAAAAGGAAGCCATTTAACGTTTTCAAGCGTATACGCTCTTCTACTTAAAAGCAGAACTTATGGGGAACGGAGTGCCTCCTTGCAAAACCGGAAATAAGCGGAAGGGCATTATGCGATCTATGCGTATATATAGATCTCAACATATTCAACGGATGAACAGCTGCTCACGACTGAAGCCGATTCGTTTTCCTTGAATCTAGTCTCGACTAAAGGTAGACTAGTATATTAGTTATGGGGGGCTAATATATTTGCATACGATAGGCCCAAAGGTTCGACCATTTGCATATTTGATATTGAACGACCAGGCGAAACATTCTCCATATTGCAAATGGAAGGCATTTATTAACGTATAGACAGAGAAATTAGTATTTTCTCTGAGTTATAGGTCGCCAAGTATTAAAACATGGGCTTCCATCAATAACTTTCTGGAAGACAATTGCACAATAGCTTCAAAGGAACAAGATGTTCTAGACTGCTGTATATATGCACAAGGATTCGAATTACCGTGTTTATGGATTTGTGTAACATATCAGCAGACAGGTAATATCTGGAAGATGGGAAATTACCCTTTGATAACAATGGTACCATCCAATTAATCTTAAAAGATATAGTAGACTAGGCCCTATATATATACAGGCACACGTCTAACTAAAGCGAGATATAGTAGGCTACGATATAAAGTTTCTCGTTAAAAATTCAATGTATTCCATAAATACGCATGGTGGGCTGTTTGATTTCAGGTTTATTTCACCTAACGACACTCTATAGAAAAGTTGGGGAGTTCCGTCTATGAATCTGTTGTGAACAATCGTACAGCATCAAAGCAACGTAAGTTGGCTAATCAAAGAAGATGAATGATTCTAGTTTGTCATGTTCAGGATGACAAAAGACTAAAAGTTGAATCAGCTTATATTTATTTGGCAAATTGAAGGTATTTATTTTCCAATTGAATTCAGTGGGTATTAACTGTTGAACAACATACGTAATAACAAGAGGTTATACATTCATAGAATTTTCACGGTTTCGTTATACCCAGGCCAATTTCATATGCAAGTCATGTCATTATTTCTAAAAGTAAAAACTTCAAGAATCGCAATTGCTTTAGACATGAACATCTAAATACCACAAAACTCTAAATGTATGAGAGTTTATTAATGCCAACAAGAACTTAGAGAAAGATCTCGGTTCACTCCATCATTCCGCCTACAACAAAATAACATCCCACCATTAACGAAGTTGTCTGTTTCTGCGACGCCGGTTTACGTCACAGCACCATCGACCCAAAAGGACGGAAATAATTCAAAGATGTATGAGTATGTCAATATTCCAAGGCGCAACTCCTTTCACAAAGATCAGCCCCGTATCATCTGTAAGCTGCAACTATAAACGTATTTTTCATTCAGCCTTTTCATTGGAGATGTAATCTACCTGAGGGTGATACTGATCTGAGATCAGAGAGGAGTTGAAATTCACATCATCGCACCGGATGATATTAACAAAAGAGTTTAAGTATACTCCATTTTGCACGTAAGAGTTTTACTATCTTTATAGTCTGTACGTTTTGGATGCTAATGCGATACACGATGTAGATAAAGGGCGTAGAATAAAAGAACTGTTGTCAACACATGAGGCGTGCGGACATGCGCTGAAAGTGAGGACGTGCTAGATAAAAGGGAGTAAATAAATGCCGTGCGTTTATAAGCTAGGGATGGCTATAGCCTGGAACAGCTATACGTGCGAACAAGTCGAGCAAGTTGAGTTCCTCCCGAAAAAATCGTCTCTCCATTTTCACGGGCCACTTAGCTGTTGCCGTCTTGTATTTTAAACGTATTGACTTCGTTCGTGATAACAAGCGGGCCGATTCTTTTAATCTTCTTAACAATTTTGCCCGCAATTTTGTTTTCGTTACGTGGAAAGAGAATTGACATTTCTCCTCAAATGAAATTTGTTTGTCATTAGTCCGGAGGGTTTTTTCAAAAAAAGCAGTGCGAGAATCTTAAAAATCTTTTATTGATAAAGATTCAGTGTCTTCCACAAACGCGCATCAATGTGATATCTATCCGTGACAAACGGTGAGTGTCGTGTTTCCTTTCGGCAAGCATTACAACACTAGGCTATTCCATTTTTCAGACATTAGACCCTAGCAAAATAGCCTCCAGGTGGATCTCCTTACCGATCAGGTAAACTCGCTATTGCTATAAAAGTAGGCTAGTTAGTAGGCTATCAAGTTTATCGATAGAAATTAATCAAAATTGAGCAAATGTATTAGAAGTTGTTCCCGTAACATGGGTTTTGTCACCCACATGAGCGCGGATAAAGAGCTGTTTATCACCTTCATATTTTTAAATTAGATTGTAGTCAAGCAACTTTGTTCTTTTTCCCTTGCACAGCTCAATAAGCTGGCCATACGCTCTAACTCAGCCGTCTATCTATACATTTTTAGTTGTCGAGTCACAAATCCAATACAACGAAAGTCATTTAAAGAATGTCGTACATAGCCTATAGCCTAATGGCACGACTCCATAAAATACAAAACAAGATTCTGGGAAAGCACACTATTACTGAAAAGAAAAGTATAACATGGTTTCATTTATAAGTTACACTGCAACTCGCCAATAAATAACCAACCACCTGAAATGCTTGGAGGCGCGTTCATCTCAAATGCAACATAAAATTGCACTACCAAAATCTAACCCATCAAATCCCACAGACTATATTGTTCCGCTGCAATATTAACGCCAGACTTAAACCGTCAGCTAAGAGTTAATGTCATACAAGCCAAATGTCATCATATCTCCGTGATTGGAACCGTTATACTGATTCGTGTTCTTGCTGCTGTATCAGTAAAAGCTAACAGGCTACAATCAACAAACGGATGGAGAACTAAGTCACTTTGCCATTGTCTCATCTCGCCCTTGTGACACATCGCAAAACGTCTGTCGCACAAACAACTTGGTACACAATGGCTTTTGCATCACTGAAAAAGGAGTTAATAAATGTATACTGAACTTCCACGAAATTGTGCGGGGAATCTAAGCCAGTCGGACCTGTGTAAACAAACAACAATGACCGAATACGACAACATTTCCGACTCGAATATCGTTCCCTATCTTATTTCATCAAAGGATCTCCACGACAATTCGACGTTGCTAGATGAAGCACCAACTCTAACAACGAGCGCTTCGATCAAGGCGACAATACTTTGCATTATGGCTGTTGCTTCGCTGATTGGAAATATGGCAACTCTAATTAGCATCGCTTTTACAAAAAAATGTACCAGCAGCTCGTTATACACTCTTCTCTTCCAGGTATTTATCCCTACTTGGGATGCATTAATTAAAAATTGAAGAAACGCGAAATGTCGGGGGGTGCAAAACTCTGTAAGGTGCTACGAGGTTCTAGAATCATAACTGATTCTCGAATCAAAAAGTAATTCTTTTTTATCCTTGAACTAAAGAATCCTAATTTTTTTGCCAAAAACTATGTAATTCTCAGTGTAAACTGTGATTGTGTAATTCTTTCTTTTAAAAAATTGTGACTCTTGTTCAAGTGTATACGATATTGTTCGGAGTTTTACACCCCCCACAAATTGTCTAATGTTTAATAATTGACGATTTGAAAATTCATTCAAACTGCACACAGTTGGCCATTTCCGACTTGTTAGTGAGGTGAGTTCGTCTTCGTTCTGAAGCAAATGAATTTTCTTTCGTGTGCTAAATCAAGGGAATGTTAATGTACAGTGTGTGGTGCTTATCCGGAGAAGCCGCCTGGACGTACACGGTGGAGTGGAAAGGAGGGCAATTTTTGTGTAAAACATTTAAGTTTTCCCAGGTATAGTCTATTCATAGCATAACCTGTTACATCGTGTCAATTTGCAACATAAGTATAATAGGTCTTGTTTTTTTTTAATGTTTATGTAAGGTCTAAGTTCTTGTTAACTCTGAGTTAAGTGCCATTAGATTTTACTGCACGATTTTTGGCCTTAAGATTTCCTTAAAATAGGCAGATAGTCATCAAGTACAGGCTATAGCCTTTCTTTATCTTTAATTCGACGTACAAGAAAATAAAACCATTGATGAGATGGACGGACGAGATCCTTTTGTATCTTTCTCTTTAGTGGTCTCATGCGGCAGACCCGTGTGCTTTCATTTCACCTAATGAAATTACTTGAAAGGTCTACCTGCTTTTCTTTCAAGTATTTTTTTTAATACATACGTTTAGCAATTGGACTCGAGATTAAATCTGGCTGATTAAGCATTTTTCTTTAAAGCAATTGTTATGAACTGTCTAAAAAGCTAAACACATTTCATGTACAACGAGTAAACAGGTATTCAGCCTGTACTTGTCGACATCAACTATGGTAAGCTGTTTTTTTAGGGAATTTCATTTTATAACCAGCAAACTTAAGACGTACACATTGACGTTCTTGCATATAGGTGCTGATAGGATTTGATCGATTAAGAGCTATTCGTCGACCGATAAGTCACCGTTCGTGTTTAAAGCCAATCTGTGTCGCTTGGATACTTAGCGCAGCTTTAGCTTCACCTCAGGTGAGCTCACATTAACAACGTTTTAAAAAAACTGATAAAACATTTACGTTTTTTCTTTATGATTCACTCCATTTTCAAGCTTCTCATTTTCCGTGTATTGAAAGGGCCATTCCGCGAGCTTTTTTATCAATGTGTTACGTATGGATTTTACACGGAAGAATGGCAGGAGCAACTCTACACTGTCTTTAGTCTCCTTACAATGTAATTTTACAAATGCAATACAGAAGAAGTACAATAGTTACTCTATTTTTTTTTTATTTTAGGTTTGTCATTCCGCTAGTCATACTCGTAGTTTGCTACGTCTGCATTTTCTGCACTATCGCAAGTAAGTTCTTTCCTAATCAAAAATCAAACGTTCGTGTCTTAAAAAAAAAGGACCTATCTCTAATTATCACGTTCATCTTAATGTGTCAAAAAAAGTAGAAAAAGAGCGAGCGTTCGTGATACGCGCACCGCATCCATCGATGGAACGCTGGCCGGCCGAGAGTCTCGTCTCAAACTTGCGTGCAAGAGATCAACATCGCCAACATTCCCCGCAGCGACATCAAACCATTTTCAACAGACGTCGTAACACCATCTTCAAACGGGCAAAGATGAAATCACTGTATGACAAAAGCATTTTCTTATTCGTAGCTATTACGTCACATATTTTTTTTTACTAGTTGAAATACCGTTCGTTTTTTTTTTTGCATTTTATTTTTTGCAATAGGCGGATTTCAATTATAATCGTTACGGCCTTTGTGATATGCTGGGCTCCGTATTACTTCATGATGATTACTTTCATCTTTCTCAACCCTGACGATAAGGTGACGTTTGATTTCACATTTCATAGGATGCAAACACGGAATTCGCAATCCGAATATGTTTGTTTTGCTTAGAGAAATTCATTCCATGGAATTAAAACGAACAAAAAAATTCTCGTTTTTATTCTTTCGATCAAGTTGGGTGAAGACATGCAGTCAGCCATCTTCTTTTTTGGCATGAGTAATTCCTTGGTTAATCCGCTCATCTATGGAGCCTTCCATCTATGGCAGCCTTCTGTTGGAAGAAGTCGAAAACTCCCCGGCTCCTTCTCGACAGCCTTCACGTAAGTCACGAACCGGTCTTGTAACACCCCTTTGATCTGATCAGGAACATGTCTCGCTTCAAGCTCGACTGTCTCATTTCTATTAAATCTCCATGTAACAAGAACTTTTCTCTTGAGTTTCAGAGCAACTCTTTTTGCTATACGAAAAAAGCCAAGAAAACCGCAAGTTGCATATTACCATCGAAAGAAACGCACACACAAAAAGTAATTTCACGCTCTTTTTGCTTGTGACAATGCAAGACAAAATCTGCATAAACAAGTCCCTTGATATCCCCCTCCCCCCCCCAAAAAAAAACAGCAGACATTTTGAATTTGTCAGCAAGAAAACAGGAAAAAGGTTTAAAGACAATGAACAATTTTTGCTGCGTTTCACAACTGTATTGTCTTTCAAATAACGTCCTGTGTGACCCCTTTCACCTTATTGTTTAATTAACCATCCTGTTGTCATAGAGATAGCGTACGTGGAGGACTGGTAGCCGGACAAAGACGTCGCCCAGAGCCAGTGACTGGCCATGCCGCTGTGGTACATCAGTCCCCGATGACTCCTTCCGCTGTTCACAAGTCGCATAAGCGCTGTTCACTTCGACGACAAAATCGGCCACATCCATGTCGATATCGGACGTCAACCACCAGTCTCTGAACTATTATTATATATACACCGCCCATGCCAAGCCTCTTCTGCTAAAACTGTTTGCTTCGACGTTTCGAATTCGACAAGAATTTTCTGTTGGATTCCATTAAGATCAGTTGGCATTTGTTTATGCGTAAACAGTAGCTGCCTACTGCAAAATTGAGTTTTTGTCTACCCCGCGTTAACATGCTTCCACTGTCAAATTTTGTTTGCTCAACATGCTGAATCATTCTTTTTTTGTACAAATCCAACTATACCTAATCGCTGAAGTCAATGAACGATGAGTGAAGTCAGACTTTGTGAGCTTTTCAGCTCGATATTGTTTTAGTTGTGTTCCTTATAAACGGACAAAGTTTCTCTGTCGTCACTTTACAGAATACAAAAGTTCGTGCGTTGACTGTCAACAAGCAACAAACTTGGAAGTCTTGGCAGATATTATACATTTTCCACCTGAAAAGAGATTGAGTTTTCGTTTGCGTCTCTATAGCGCATCATCGTATTACACTAAAGTTCGTTTTTGTCTGAAGTGTGAAAAACACCTGTGCAACTAGCTGTTGCTGCTACCGGTCAATAGAGTGGCAGATCCTAAATCATGTTATGTCACCTGATAACATTTATTGCCTACTACCAGATCAACCCATCATCTTTCAAGTTGCTTGCCATAACCATTCACCTCTATCGATAACGTAAAAAATCGATACCGTTCGTGCCAAATTGGTATTTAACGAGCCATCGAATGTGTCTTACAGCAAAGGTATACGGAAAAAGAAATCCTATAAAGAAGCTAATTGAAATGCAGAAGTGGAACTAGCTTTGGCTTAGAGGCACAACGTAAATCGATAGATATCGACCACAACATATCAGTCATTCTGGCAGAAACGGTATACTGCAAGGGTGTCACTTCAGTACACGCTCTTTTCTATCTGCGTGATTCTCTTTTTATCGTCACTAGCACCGGTCAGATTGCGAGAAAAAGCAAATCGACAAAAGATCCTTCACATCGATTTGTTTTATATATATTTTTAAACATGCTTGTAAAAAATAAAGAAGTAAACAGAAATCCGTAGAAATACTGCACAAATGGTACGTATCGAGCTGCACTGAGAATTTGTTCATTTCCCTCTACTCAGCTGTTGCCCACTAGGGTCTGCTGACGTCACGACGTTCAATTAGATAAGCCAGGAAGGCTGCTGTCTCTCCCTCCAACCTGTATGGCGTTAGATTAAAACTGGTGCCCAAAAAATTCTGGAGTTGAATTTCCTGTACTCTCCAATACATTAACGGTCGACCGAATGCAATTATGCAATCTCGTTCAAGCCATGTTAATGGAAAAATAGGAAGACATGACATCTATTTTTATTCGCAAAGAAGATGATAATAATAAAATCGTTTCTTCTAAGAACTTTGAAGTTTGACGTCTTTTATGTTGGCTTTCTGAATTCTGACCTATCGCCTTCCTATTTCATTTTTAAAATGCAATAAAAATAGGAAAATAAAAAGGGAAAAAAAATCCTTGCGTAAGACCGTTGTTATGTATTATAAGCATTTGCTCTTTCTCTGGATGATTGAATGGCTAGAGCGAGAATCGTACCTTTTGACCAAGATGAATTAGATTTCTTCAAAGATCCTAATTTTATGCTTGTCTGATTTCATCGATAGAATCCTATATATTCGTTTGAGACCAGAAATATGTTCATAAATATTTACGCTAGTAAAATGATTTAATTTTCTTTGACCAAATCTATCAGAACCCTTTCCCATCGTTACTAGCCGATGGCAATCGAAAATAGAGCAGATACCCGTTTTCAAGAGATCATTAATCAAACACACAGGACTCGGACAGTTTACTCTATGGCACAAAAAGGGCAACGAAAAATGGGCTACTGATCTTGCCGAAGATGATAAGCCTTTAAAGTAGAATTTCAATATGACGACTGATTGCTTCAAGAACACATATGCCTCCTCAATAAGCTACATGCTGTGCAGCAAAGGGAGATAATACATACTGATTCCCGTTGCTGATTGTTTGGGAAAAGAAACAAAACGAATATTGAACCCCGTCGTGTGGTACTATCTACTCATCGGTATTGAACTTTTTCGCGAAATATGAATCAACAAAAAGGAAGCGAGTTAACTTCCATTGGCCTTTCTCGTCGGAAATGAGAAAGTTGCAACAAACACAACCTCTTTGGTATCTAAATTTTTTCCTATTTCAGGATGCCTTAAGTTGCAATAAGCCATGAACTAAATTATTACGAAACTCTGAATGGCTTAAGCCTACCTGTAAAAGGCACATTATTTGAATTTATTACTATACAGTCCGCAGAATTTAATGATTAATCGATTATTTACCGTCAGCAAAAGTACGATGGACTCATAATTAATCAGCTTTGAAAAAGAGGTCGGCTAATTTAATAATAATAACAAGACCTCGTGATTCGATCCCTTGAACGGGTTCACGCGGATTCATTGCTAATAGATGTCTATGAGAGGATTGCCGACTTTTGGTCAACAAATGCCGTCTTTTCGTGAAACATTGAAATTGGCATAAACGTTCGGCACTAATCCGATTATGTCCGATTCAGTCAATTTCGTTCCAGGTCATTTGTAGTATACGAATGACAATAAGAGATTCTCATTGTTGGGTACGTTGGGTAACGCCAAAAATGTTTCTTTCATGCGGCGCATACATACGTGGCTTACTGGAATTCTAAATTTTGTGCGTGGATCCACTTTTAGGTGGTACTTTTCTTTTCAATAAGAGCGTACGTATATTATATATGTATGTCAGTTGGATAATTTTCGCACTAAATCAGTAGACCTAGAAACTGGAAAATCGCTTCTGTCCTTTTAAAATCATTCGGATGGAGTTGCGTCGTAACAAACGATTTAAACTGTGTTTATATCCTTTATTTAGTGCTTAATGTGATCAGCGTGTACCCTCCGAATACATCACATTCTGTTACCTGCTATTGTGTCTTTATTCCTATAAGCTTCCGCTTCAAAATTGATATGGAACAAAGCCCTGTTATTAGTTTTCATTTATGGCACTGCTCGCAAAAGAATCGATACTAGATTATAGCAATCCGATAAGCTTCAGTATTCTCGGAAAGTCACCATAGAAACAGATTCCCGCAGCATCAACCATCACGTCCCATTGTAGCGTTTCGGATAGCAGGCAGGTCATTGGGAAACTAAATTTGTCAGAACGTGATGTCCTAATCGATTTAACCTTTACGCGACCATCTTTATTTTCTAATCGAACGGCGAGTATAGAAAAACGATCAGTCGGAGATCTTATTCATTTAAACTATTGGTATGTACAAAGACTGACTCCAAGAAGAGTCTGCAAAGTTTTGAGTCGTGTTCCTATTACAAAAGGCAACCCGAGAAACAGAGAAAGAAAATTGCCGTTTTTCTTTCAACAGAATGCGTCTTTGGGTACGTCCGTTGCAAATTTCAGCCAGTTGTATATAGCATGAACATTTTTATACTACAACACTATTGAATTGAAAACACCTAATGAATTGAAGATTTCTCTAGAAGCCCTTAATTAAATAGCACTTGGATTTAACAACTAATTTATTTTCAAAATCGAAGGTGAGCTTAGAAATGTACACGTTAGCTTTCGTACGAAGTTTATAGAGTACGAACACAGGTATCCCAAAAGCAACTTATACCCTGTGATCTGCAAGCATTTGTTGCTGGCGTGGGGGAGCAGGGTCAGTTCTATTCTTCTTGGTGTGTAGAACGAGTGCGTGATAAATAAATTTTTAAGTCTCATTGATTTGCACAGCATTGCTTATTTTTCTCTTCTGTTTTTCTGAAAGATTCCTTTTCGTGACGAATCGGTGACAGCATAGTTTGAAACTTGATTTTGTCGGTCAATCAATTGTCAAATTTCTTCTTGTTGAAGGATAGTTGTATCTATATTAGTCTACTGTCAAATTCCATTAGGCATAGTTTTGCGCTTGGCACAGCAAATCTAATTTAGCAGGAAGATTGTTGTAGCTGCATTCTCCGTCGTCGAATTTTTTCCTCTTTTATCCACCGTTGACGCCCACAGTCGCACAATAGTCAGTTTGGGAAGAAAATTTTTGAATCGTGGAAATATGGTGCGTCACGTTATTGCCAATGAAGATTTTCTAGCTGCGTCGCAAGTAACAATTTCCCGTCCCGAGTTTTATAATACACGAAACATAAAAGAAACCCAAAAAGGGAATCACCATTTTCTCATAACTGTTACGTTTTTGTCCTTCTAAGAAAAAGATCTTATCGTTATGTGGGCCACCTTATATAATGTATCGCGGATATTGAGTTGTCAAAAAGATAAGGCCACCTGTCATGTTGATTCGCTAAAATAATTTTTGTGCCATCACAGCTGGGACGAACGCACGACGGTCAAACAGAATGGCACATCACCACACATCACTAACTAAAATAATAATAATAATAATTGCGAAACAGCCAGCAAGAGAATTAGCAATTTAGAAATACCTTGTTTTTGCCAAAACTGCAAAGGGTTATTGAACTTGTGTGAAAAGTCTTAATTTGTCCAGTTATAGGCGGCAATTGCCTTCACTGCGTGTTTTTTCTATACAGTCATTGTAGGCTACTTGAACAATATTGAAAGCTACGGGTACGATGAAAATTCATTTAACCTTTTCAGGTACGATTTAGTTCTTACTCTTCCAAATTACTCGCATCACTAGGTGTCCAATTACAAGATTCAATTGGCATTTGACACTCGTTGCATTTTACTTAATGTCACAGTACATTTGTATAGTCCAAATAACGTAGATCACAAGTAGGCCTCTGGTCGATCGATTAGTTACCTTTTGTACTTTATAAATTGCAAAACAATTAGCCATTGGAAATTAAATTTGAATTTAATAAGCAACCAAGTACGAACGAGCTTTAATTGTAGACTATTTATAGCAAACCTATTGTACCAGCAGATCTATGTAGACGGAGGGGCGTATTTAGGACATAGACATATTAGCCAACAGTACTGAAACAGTAAAGATGTCGTATTCTGAGACACCCTCCACCGTTGTATATACGGCACACCCGTAGGTATTGGGTCGGAAATAGATGTCAACAGACAATCTTTGAACACCAAAAACAGGTGCTGTGTGGGCTCTTATTGATTAAAACTGCGTGTTTTATTTCGAGGCACATGTTAGGGAAAGAAATCCATCTGCAATTCTCCCTCTAACAGTGTAGACGTTAGCTATTATTCTCTTTGATCCGCTTTGGTAAGCAAACACTCGACTGAACGAGATCGAACAGTTTGCTGTCGTTAAAATATGTTGAAATAAAAAATAACAAATTTATTTAGACGACAAACCAAACTAAAACCGCAAAATCTTTATTCGACACTAATGACGTAACTTAAAAATGCAAAAGTTTGCTAAAGCCTTTGATAGTGGACAAGAAAACATCGCAAAAATTTCCTTCACCGAAGCCAACTCATCCATCCGGAAACTGTGCAAACATATTCGATATTATAGCTCAAGGGTATAACATAATACGGTGCATAGTT
Source organism: Daphnia magna (assembly GCF_020631705.1). Taxonomy (NCBI): domain Eukaryota; kingdom Metazoa; phylum Arthropoda; class Branchiopoda; order Diplostraca; family Daphniidae; genus Daphnia; species Daphnia magna. Next base: position 10,382,671 of record NC_059185.1, on the reverse strand, counting down.
GCGTAAAAGAAAATAATGTTTCAGTATATGTGTGGTGACTAATATTTTCCCTCATGATTCAACCTAACTGACACGAGAAGACCCTATTACATCATATGTGCACAGAGATCTATATTATAAGACTCCACATCACAATCTGTAGACTACTATATATTGGACCCGCTAGCTACAAACTTGCCTGAATGCAGAGCTTCTTGTTATTTCCATAATGGCACCACCACACACGTATATAGACTACTTCCTGTGTTTCATCTTGACAGTTGCTTTTTTTTTTTTCTTCTTCTTCTTCGTTTTTCTTATGCCACTTTAGATGATAGCAGCAAACTGGTCGGATAAGAAGATATATATAATAAGAGTCCCCCCAGAAATTTCTGCTTTAAAAATCGCATTTTTGTGGCAACCCCCTTATATTGACGCAGCGGATGTATACACAAAGCAATGACGCCGTCACCAGCGTCTGTGATCGTTCCCGATTCGTTCTTTTTCATGCAGATGCCTTATTTTGTAACCTATACTATAGCGGTGCGGTTAAAAAGAAAAGCAGAAAGATGGAGAGGAAAAATACATCAAAGCGTGAGTTGCAGAAACTAATCTGAAGACAGCAAAACCCTTTTCCCTTATGAATGCAGCAAAGCAATAAAAATGTTTATTTTCCATGACAGTGTAACCAACCCATATTGACAGAGTCTGCCGTGATAGTACTTGATTGAAAAATGAGTGTAAAAATCAATTGCAATCGATTTCGTGGTTTGACAGAGTCGGTCGATGAATCTGTCATGCACTGCATCTCAGCTTCTTTGTGGTTGTGGAAGGGATGTTGCACATTTCCAAACGCAGCCTCAACAGCATTATGTAAGAATTGGCTTATGAAAAACATAGATTTAATTTTAATTAGACCTAGTGTTCGTTTAGTTGGCAGTCGCAGGGAGCACCCATTTGAGAAGCTTTTGTAGCATGGAATAGCTGTTGGACAACCACAAAGAAACTGAGATGAACTAGCTAGCAAAGCCAGGCAATGAGCAACTGTTATATTTGCTTCTGTCTACAAAACATTCTCAAATGGATGCTTCCTGCCACCGCCAACTGAACAAGCACACACACACACATGCCGTGTGATTTTTGTCGAATTCCATGAGATGTCGTTTTTTGTAGATTTTGGCCAAATTTGAAATTTGGCCAAAAATTAATCAAATTTGGCCAAAAAGAAGAATTGAATGAAAATCACGGAAATCAAGTTGATTTTTCAATTAGCTCTAAAGTTTGTGAACTAAACGTAAAAAACATAAAATAAAGTTGGTGCGCTAACAGCACTTTGCATTCTTTCATTTAAAAACGGCTGGTTTAACGGGAAAACCAATCACTTAATCGAAATCAGCGTTTAATTTTGATTATGCCGTGTGATTTTTATCCAATTCTAAGAGATGTCGTTTTTTGCAGATTTTCACAAAAGTAGGAAGGCTATACCCTTCCCACTTTTTCAATTTTTGGCCAAATTTCAAATTTGGCTTAAATTACATTATTTCAATTCAGAATTGAATGATAATCCTGGAATTCAAGTTTATTTTTCAATTAGCCTAATACTTTTTGAATTAAACGTAAAAAACTAAAAATAAAGTTGGAGCGGTAACAGCACTGTGTTTTCTTTTATTCTTTAAGCGACTGAATTAACAAGAAAACGAATAACTTAATCGAAATCAGCGTTCAATTTTGATTGAAAAGTGTGATTTTTTTCTCTAAGGCTATCGGGAACTTAGCGAACACCGGGAGCCGTTGAGTTGCAACAGCCGTAACAACGTCTTTTTTCGTGTTTCTCTATTCTCTACTTTCTCACGCTTATCGTCTTAGACGCATCAAATGTCACCTAGCGGAAGTTTTGAAAACTACGTTCTATTTATAAGTCGATCTCCATCAGCTGATCACGCCGTTCCTTTAGCGAATTGCCGAAGTAAAAAAACCCTCTTGTTAACTGGTTATGGCGGCTCCTATTGCGAAATCCAACCTAGTGATGTTAAAGGTACCAAAATCGTACAGTTATATTTCCAAAAACTGTATCTGAGCAATTTCTTTGTTTTATTTAGAACGCTTTCAAATATGTTGGACTTCGAGGAATATCGACCTCTCGGCCAGCCTCTGCACAGGTACAAACGATAGATCACGATTCACTGAATGGCCGGATTAACAATGAAGTTTAAAGCAGCTGACGGTGAGAGATGCCCTGAATTCAGCCATAGATGAGGAAATGGAGAGAGATGAACGAGTCTTCATTTTGGGTGAAGAAGTTGCTCAGTATGATGGAGCCTACAAGATTTCCAGAGGATTGTGGAAGAAGTATGGAGACAAACGTGTCATAGATACTCCCATTACCGAAATGGGCTTTGCCGGAATTGCCACTGGTGCAGCCATGGTAAGCGTTTTAACTGAAACACGAATAACAAAAGTTGAGTATACAGCATTCCCTACTGTTGATCTCCAGGCAGGACTGAGACCGATTTGTGAATTCATGACCTGGAATTTCTCTATGCAAGCAATTGATCATGTGATAAACTCTGCTGCAAAAACATTCTAGTCAGTATATATCTAATTACTGTGTCAGCATTCTGTTTCATCAGACACTTGAAGGTTTACAAGTTTTTCATTTTAAATAGCATGTCAGCTGGTATGGTCAATGTACCCATTGTCTTCAGAGGACCTAATGGGGCTGCAGCTGGAGTTGCCGCCCAACACTCACAGTGCTTTGGTGCGTGGTACAGTCACTGTCCCGGCCTAAAGGTAGTGGTATTTCCTTAATCATATTTGATTGCAAGCTCGAGCGTCCTCTTGCGTTTTCGTAAAATTAGGTCATTGCTCCATATTCTGCTGAGGATGCTAAAGGCCTATTGAAAGCTGCCATCCGGGATCCTGACCCTGTCGTGTGTCTAGAAAATGAAATCATGTACGGAACTGCATTTGATGTGTCTGACGAAGTTTTGTCAAAGGATTTCATCTTGCCTATTGGCAAAGCTAAAATCGAACGCGCCGGTATAGTTAAGAACTATTGACAACAAACTATGATTTTCCTAATTCAATTTTTAACTTAAAAACTAGGAAAGCACATCACTTTGGTTGCCTTCTCGCGCGCAGTTGCCACTTGCTTGGATGCCGCAAAAGAGCTAAGCACAATTGGCATCGAGGCGGAGGTAATCAACCTACGAAGCTTAAGACCATTAGATTTCGACACCGTCATGGAATCCGTGAAAAAAACAAATCACCTCGTCTCCGTTGAACACGGCTGGCCTCAGTCAGGAGTAGGGGCGGAAATTGTATCTCGAATGGTTGAAGGTAAATTTATAAATAATTTTTTTTTTTTTTACATTTTTAATGGTTACTCTTGCATTCAAGGTCCGGGATTTTACCACCTCGATGCCCCGCCAGTCCGAGTGACCGGTGCTGATATCCCGATGCCCTACGCCAAAACTCTTGAAGATCATTCTCTACCACAAGGAAAAGACGTGGTGCGAGTTGTCAAGAAACTTCTGAACGTGCAATAGTTGGATACAATTCGACACACCAGTGAGACAAGACCAACATCAAAATTTCCTAGATCTTGTATTATTCTCTCTCCCTCTTTTCTTCGATCGTGCCGATGTGTAAATCTTGATGGGTAGTCTGAAGAATCTTCAACTCGAAAATTTCGAGTTGAAAAACTGTTAATTGTAGCTGGTTTGGTTTTTTCGTAGTGATGAGTAGTTACATTTTTTAGTTTCATTGTTATTGGCGGCTTTATTTTTTTTAAGTGAAATTATTTAGCATTTCGGTGTTCATTTCATTGACGAGTTAGAGAAAAAGGGAAAGTTAGAGAGAAGATCAAACCATGGAATAGAACGTACAATTTACATGGGGATAGTAGATGAAAAAAAAAAGTTACACATTTGGAATGGATGCGATACAGATCTGTACAAAGATAAATAACGACAGCCATATTATATTGCAACAAGGAGACTTGACCGAACGGGCAAAACATTCAGACCTTTTCACATAACGTAAAAGAATGAAATAGACGAATTTTGAGTTGCAGTTAACAAGTTGATCTCCGCCTCATTGTCTCTGTGTTGCAGTTAAATGTGGACGTGAATTTCACGTTTACAATGTTTATTGTCCATCCGATCAGACTGAACGTTGTCAAAACGAACATCCACGTAGAACTCGAGCATGTCGCACAACTAGATGAACCTGGAAGATGGGAAAACAAGTGTAAAACGAAATGGTTAATCTCTCAACATTCGATGATGAATTTTTATGTTTTGGTTACCCCAATTTAACCTCCTAAAATCTGGTATTTGATCTACTGTACACAATAAATCAGATTGAACTTCAGCATTCGTGTTGGATGATGAAACGCGGTTTTTTTACAATTTAGCTTTGAGTAGTTAAGGAATTTAAGGGTTTCATCACTGCATGAATTCATTTAAGCTGTATCCTGATGGAACACCATTCGACTCATTTTTTTATTGACAACCCTTGTTCTCTGGTATACCATTTATTTCGATAATTTCATAGAGATCTGCATCGTCGTATAGTGACAATGCCCTTTCCAGTAATTAATGCGCCACCCACTTAGAAACCGAACTTGAAACTCCCCTCGTAAGCGAAATAAGCCCAACTTTTTATACAAAAAGTTGGCCTTAAAAATTGTGACTTGGAATTCGATGAAGCCCAACTTGCTATAACCAAAATTAAACGTTGATTCCGGACAAAATCTTAGTTTTGCTTCCAATTCGAAGTCAAATGGCGTTCATAATGTCTTTGCGCTTTTCCACGTCTGAATAAACAATGAGCTCTTATTAATTTATTGCCGCAGTTCATGAGAATGAACGCACACGGCCACGCAAGTGTCTGATGAAATAAACAAAACAATCTGCTTCTTCGCTCTGCTAACGCTCTGCTTTCCGTTTTGCCATTCGATTCAATCAAATATTCATCCTCTGTCCTTGGAAATGTTCACGGACGTAGCATCACGCCCGCGAACGCATCAAATTTTACAAATTCCACCCACCTGACGTGGTGTGGTCCCAGTTAAAAGTCCATTTGCCGTCTGAACGAGATTTCGCAGGTTTGCTATTACTTTCCTTTTGATCGACCGTGTCGGGAAGTATGTTTTCATGTGCACGACCTTTAAAAACCACAATTGAATACAATTTAAATTAAACAAGTTTATTCGACAAATATACACCGTACCTTTACTAAATGGATCCGCTAATCTCATCTGAGTTTGGTTGCTAGCGTCTTGACTCCAATCTTCTAATTGCGCTTTCGTTTAAGTAAAATCAAGAAAAACGAACGTTAAAATCAAGTTGGAAAACGTGCAACAACTTGTTTTTGTTCTTTTACCTGGACTGATGGCGGCCACTGGCGGTAAGTTAGCGCGGTTGGATGCCGTTGACGTGGTGACCGACTTGTGTATCTGCTCACAAAGAAAGTAACGGTTTTTCTTATCCCAATAAATAGACGGCTTTTTTATTATTAGAAACACCCAATATAGCTTTTCTATGGGGTAGCAGCATGCTGGGACGATAAACTTCCTGTTGTACAACTCGAAAGCGTTTCTAATACGGTAGACGATCGATTCATGCAAACCGTAGACGTAGGCAAAGTTACATCTGTTGCCACTAGTTTATGACGTCTCTGACATTATTTGATGCATCCACATGAATCCGGTTTTTCTTATCGTGCTGAACGCACCACTCTTCATTTGTAAGCGACAAGCAATATGCCAACCGCCATGAATTTTTCAACTATAGCCCAAGAAACTTTGACGTAAGTCGGTGAATCTGATCGCATCCCATATACTTATACGGAGAATTATCAGAAACGATTTGTTGGTCATTCACCTTGGCCATCATTGAAGCTCAACAGATGAATTTGATATTTATTGGGCATAAATAGACAGCATGAAACGAGATCTGTGTCACGTCAATGCCTCGTTGACGTAACAATCAAACGGAGAGTCTTGGCCAACTTTCTTCGCAGCGTAAAGGAAATTGGGAGTGTTTTGAGAGAGAAAAAGAGAGAAGCAGGCCATTGCAATGAATTGGCGATGAACGACACAAGAATATACAACAAGTAATGCCCTAAGGGAACGGAATAGTGGGACGAACAATCGAGTCCTTATACACAGGGCCAGCACGTGACTAGGATTCTTCATCATTTTTTGGGGGGGCTGACGCGTGAAACCCAACAGTTTTCCGCCAATCCAAAAAAGATTGACAATGGGAATTGCTCGGCTCACGCGGTCAAACAAACGGAGCTCAACCGGTTGATTTTCAGCAATTTGTTTTGGATTTTCCGGCCAATTAAATTCTTGAATGCAAAATAGGGTGAAGAAAAGGACGTGGTTTTATTGCCTCCACTTTAGATCTTTCACCCTGAAACGGTAAATAATTCGTTCTCATTATTTGTAATAAAGCCCTCTTATTATTGCTGCTTTGATTCATGCAGATTGCAATACAAGGCGCGTGGGTTTCTCTCTAGAATTTAAAAAAAAAGGAAATCTTTTTGCTTTTAGCGGAGGGACCAAGAATTAAACCTTGCGGGAGCAGAGATCAACGAACGATATCGATCATGAGAATAATTTATTACCCGCAGAGCCACCGAGGATTCTACTGTCTAAAAAAAAGGGAAAAGATAAAATTACAAGAGCTGGGCAAAAACAAAAGAGAGAATGCCATAGATGAATCGAGATATAGTTGGCGATATTGAAGCACCGGAAGCACTGGGACGCGACAAACGACCACATAATTCATCGTAGGCTCCTTTTTTTCACGTTTATTCGTGAGCATGTCTTCTTTACAAGCCTATTTTCCTGCAAAATTTACAAGGCAGCGATATTGCGTATAAAGCGAAATAATACTAACCGCAATTTCGTTAAAAATGAACTCGCGTTTCTCGCGGACCAGTTTTTAAACAAATCGATCAACATAAACCATGAAATAATAAATTGATATCGCTATGTCGTATGACACTATTGTGCTCTCTTAATAGCATGTAGGCTTCAAAATGTTGTTTAATAAACATTCCATTTGCACACTGGAATTTAACGATCCAGTCTCACTTTTCTTTCTTGTTTACGCTTTCGTATAGGCTTAAGGAAAAAAGGAGCTAGACCAAACATGAAAGGCTGTGGACAACTATCGCGGCCAAGGAGAGCGAATCGCAGTCTTATATCTATCACGGCCGATCGATCGCAAAATCCTGTACGGTCAGCGTCTCCCTTCTCTCTCTCTCTCTTTGCACGATGTCTTTTATACCCAACACCACCACAAGCAAAGCTATACCCTTATATACATTTCTCTCCGTCTCTCCCTTTTCTCCTTTCTCAGTTATGTTTTGGCGTTGATGTCGCGCACGAATTTTGTCGGCGTCACATTGCAGTCAGCAGATGGGCTCCCCTCCATTTTTACCCTTGTCGTTTGTCCGCCACGCGACTCCTATTACCCTAGACTGGACAGAATTGTACGCAACCCCCTTTACTACCCCCAATAACACACCCTCGTACTATTTCCACCCCTGTCGCAGTGTGTGCCCGTATAGATAGGACGCTATTGTCTGCTGGATGTAATACAGTAGAAACCCTGTCTCACTTAATATGTATAGAATTCTCGTTCTCTTTTTACATGGCCGACCACGTTCTTACATATCCGCAAAGGGTTTCTTTCAGGAATATTATTGCCACACTATAAGCGTCAGTGGATGTTGCTGCGCGATCGCGAACAACAGGAGGCTGGTCAAGCCCAGTATAGACGATCGTATTATATGATTGCGATTCTTTTATGTATTTGACACTCTCTTCTAACCGGTTTAATGCGAAGCAATTATTGCGAATGATGGCGGCCAAAGCCCCGCGTCGCTTAAAAAGAAGCAGATTCGGATTTTTATCCGGGATTTTTTGGCGACAGTTGCCGATATGGATTTATTTACAGGCTGTAAATCTGTGCAAGACTTGAGCTCCTATTACTTGTAGCTTCTGGCTTCATTATTCCGAACGTCCTAGAAATAATAGGCTCGTTAAGTTGTCCCGCGTTAATGTCTTCACATTCGTATCTATTCCGTGCATCTCCGGATTAAAAGGCAATAAAGAAGAAAAGAGGTTTTGCATACAGCCAGCGCTTGTGTCCTTTAAGCTCGTAATTCCTTACACATGTCGTCACGGATAAGATTGGTTAAGCAGGCTGGATATATTGACACTTGTCCGCAGTCAATCTAAACATGCATAGAACAAAATAGCCTTGTGGGATATGTTCATCTCTCTCTCTTCCTTTTTTTCTATGATAACAAACTTCTGTTTTTTTTCTTCTTATCCATAAAAAAGATGTTTCCCATTTTTATTTATGTATATATATATATTTTTTTTTGCTAGTTGGGGGATTTGCTGTCGCGGCTTGGATAACACCATCGTTGATAACACTGAGGTGTAAAAACATGGGCAACGAGGTTTAGGTCGTCCGATGGTCGTAGAAAAGTTATACAGAAAGACTATATTTATCATCAAAGCCTCTTCTTTTTCTACTCAATATTCTCATTCCTCTGCTTCCCCCAAAAAAAAAGGAGGGAAAGAAAGTTTTCTTCTGCCCTGTGTGTGTGTCCGCTAAACTGTTGGAAACGATTTTCCTTTGGATCTCGGCGCAGAGAAGTTTTGATTCAACAGCACCACCAAGAAAGAAAAAAAGATGGGTGAACGTGTAAGTTATTGCTGTAGCACTCACAAAAGTCTAGCAAAAGCATAGCAAAAAGCCTTCCGACCGCTAAACGAGTTTGTCAACCCGGCGTCAAGTTGCGTATATTGAGATGGGCAAGATTTGGGACTAAGCGCAACCAGCTAACGTGTCCAGCCCCACGCAAAACTTTTTTTTTTTTTTTATGTGAATGTTCCAGTCATTTCCAAGTTGTGTATTCTAGACGTGAAAAAAAAAGAAAGAAAACGTATTTTTTAATACAAGATGACCCGAATATCCCACAAAACATTTCTTTTCCAATGCGCTGGAGAAGTCTTTCATGGGGTCTATAATAAAGTTAGGCAACATATGAAAAAAGAAGGGTTTTGATGACTATTAAAGCCCATCATAGTTTTTGCCCGTTTCCGCTTATATATACTAGAACGCCTGTATAGCCATCGAGAGAATATTGAATTGTTTGGATGGACGCTGTGCCGGAACAAGCTGTCGCTTCAGGAATGGCATATTAATTTTATTATTTTTCACACAAAGGCCGGAACCCCTCAGTTTTATTTGATGGGTAAATTATGGAATTGAAGGGGGAGAAAAAAAAAATCCGAAGGACAATTTATACAATTTCGCCCTGATGGTTAAAAATGCAATTATTATCGGCAACGTTGGATGTCACTCCCCCCACCAAAAAAAAAAAACAAACAATTGTTACGTGCGATCCAAGCGGAAACACACAATTCATTCACGGTCTCAAATGCATCGCAATCTCGGGACACAGCGAGACCATATTAAACCGGAATGATACAGCCTCTGATTTTTTTTCTTATAGAGATGGGAATAAAAAGGGGAAAAAAAAGGGCTATACTTTCGTTGACCGCTAGCAACTATAAAAACAACTTTTATCAGCCTTCACGTCGGACAAAAAAAAAAAACACAACAACTTTACAAGGAAAATGGCGTTGCCAAGAGTAAAGAGGAGATAAGCATCATCCTGCTATACCATAGCCGCGTTGGGAAAAATATAGTCTTACATTATACAATCCAAAAAAATAAAAATAAAAAATGATTTAGAAGCAAATGAAAATGACTTAAAAAAAAGAAGAAGAAGAAGATCGCGATAATGGGATGTGGTTGACATTCTCGAGATTCGCTTTTGATAAATTCTCCAAAGTTTGCACTCCAATTTCCCCTTGTTCATATAGCCAGCGCGGAATGTGCGTAATGAACGTCGGTGGTATGTCATTAATACACACCCCTCTCCTAAAAAAAAAGCCTTTGCCGTTTCGTAGGCACATCTTATTATTTTCATTACTTTAAAGACGCGCAAAACATCTCCCCCAATATCCCGTGTAACAAACGCGAGACGTGAGAAACGATGAAGGAAATGTCGCAAACAACGAGCGTTTCTCATCGACATTTCCCTTGAAAATATTTTCCCTTTTTTTTTATATTCCGGTGTCTACAACAAACTGTAATGTCCTCCACAACAACAACAACAAACGCGCATTGAATAGTGTTGAAGTGGAGCGCTGTATATCCAACCTCCGCTTTCTTATATTATTCGATTCGGAAAAAGGGACTACCCGACGATCTCCCTCGTATTTGAATACACGACATGCGTGTGCATAGACCTTTTCCTTTCACATCGTGTTGCATTCTATTCTGAAAAAAAGGACGAACGACGAGGTTATACCGTCCCCATATTCAAACGAAAATGTTGAAGACGATTTTCTTCCAACAAAAAGAAAAATACCTTATGTCGCACATTCAATTGCTGAAGTACTGAGAGTTTTTTTTTAATGACATTCGCACGCATTCGCTTTTAAAACATTTTTTTTTTTCATTCGTCAGCGCTGATTTTGTTACTGTGGAAAGGAAAGACGGAAAGATTGAAAAAGAGGATGTCACAACTTACGGTGGAAAGTGATGACTCCGTCAGCTTCACCGTACTGATTCTTCGCCACGCAGCGGTAGGCCCCGTAATCTCTGCTCGTGACATTGACGATAGTCAATCGCAACTATTGAAAAAATAAAAAATTAAATAAAATAAATGTCAAGAGATGGATCAACGCACGTTGATTGGGTGGGTGGGGGGGGGGGAGATAAATATACTTGAGTACGAAACGCTGGCCAAGACGTTTGCGATGAACTGGTGGGCGTGGCCATGGGTCCGATGGATGAAGACGATTGCATCAGATATTTAGCCGCTTCGTGCAGATCCGTTCCGTCACTGCGACTCCAAAAATGCAGAGCAGCCGGACTGGATTCAATGGTGCAGTCTAGTGAGACGGTCGACCCTAGCGGAGCGCCAATCAACTGCTGATGAAGCGTGACCGAAGGCGGAACTGTTGGACGCATCCGGACAGAAATCAAAAAAAGAAAATAAATAAATAAATTTTGTATCAAAATGTGTGCGCATACATTTTCATCCTGTCAGTCGGAATTGTTTTGGGTGGGCACAGCAGTGACACTGTCCGAGACGAGTTAGATCCGCTTGTCGCATTTTTTTAAAAAATTATGACGTTCGTAGCGGAGGCTTTTCATTACGCATGAACAATCAAGCGCGATGAGTCAATCATCAGCCAGTGAAATTTTGTTAAATGAATGACCTCAAAACGCCATGGAATTCAATTTCAAAATTTCAAAATTTTCTTTATAAATAATTTAAAAAAAATAGTTCTAGAGACTATTGACATCACAATCTAACAGAATCATCCCACAAAACGATTGGGCTACTTTTAAATTTAAAAAAAACAAAACATTTAAATACTCGAATTTGTAATAAACGAATAAAACAGACTTACACTCGACAGAGAGACTGATGCGTTTGCTGACGGTCGGCGGTACGCCATTACTTGCAATGCACAAATAAGCGGCCATGTCGTAACGGCTGACTTTATTCAGCTCCAGATGTGTCCCCTCCCATTCGGTTACTGTCATACACAAACAAACACCATCATTCCAATCAATCAACAATCAGAGCACACACACACACACACATGAAAATAAAAAAAGGATTGCCCTCCAGCTAACTCAGATTGAATCATCCCATTCACGCACTGCCCATATTCATCTGCAGGAAATTGTTCCAGAAAGTTTTGCTCGTGACGTTTGTTGACCCTTCATTTTTCTTTCCATGGAAGGGTGGGCCACATGTACATCGGGATCAGCATTTTCCTATTTTACCCATTTAGCCAAAGAGATAATAGAAACACGTAAATACCGGCGAGCGTGCGGTTGATGTTGATGAGTTTGCCGTCCTCTCGCCTCCAGCGCACCGTTAATGGAAGAGTGCCTGTTGCGCTGCAAGTCAGCGTTACCGAGCTCTGCTCCCGCGCCGTCACGTCCGAACTGCTGAGCGCGTCGTCGATACTCGGCGGAACTGCGTGAGCCGAGACAACACATTTTCATATCAGCTTATTTATAAATTTTTTTTTTTTCTAGGCTATTTAAAATGCACAAAGACATCAGCTTTGAAAAACGTCTTCATTTTCTATTTTTTTGGCGCTTTTTTGTTGTCAGGAGAAGTATAAAGAATTTATTTAAAAGAACCAGCCAGATCGTGCCTAAATTTATTCTGGATTGAAAGTCAGAATAATGAAATAAATCAGCCATTCGGCATCCCCCCCCCCTTTAAATTCGTCTTATAACAGCACAGTATATGCAAATCGGCTTGTTCTAAGGGATTTCCAGTGGCTGACTGCGGTACTAAACACTTATTCCTCCTCACGCCATTTTATTTTCGAAAGCTCTCCCCTCTAATCTTTAAAAACTCTCATTTTTCCGACACTATCCACATCAATGTTTCAATTTAAGACGAAACCCACACCGCCAGGCCGTTTGAACCCGCGGCATCAATTTCTTTATACACGAAAAACGGCAGCCCCATTTTTCTCTGGCCACCCCTTCGCGGTGAGTCTCTCTACTTTCAGCAATGGCCGAAACACACGAAAAAAAAAATCCCAATCAAGTTGATCTGCGGGAATAAGAAAAAAAAAGGTGGGGAGGGGGGCGGACAGCACGTGTCACTAGTTTCGGACGCTTGTGCTCGCGGAAGAAAGGAACGAATAAGTTTCTCTCACGTCCGCATCAGACGCAATCTGTCTCTTTGCTACACACCATGGCGCGAGTCGACACACACATAGACCAACACGGTAAATAGAGAGACACACACACACACACACACACAATATAAATGTCTGCGTGAAGGACTGAAGGCTCTCCAGTTGCTGGCTGACTTGTCTGACACTCTTCGCATCGCTCTTTTACGCAGCTTCACACTTTGAAGAGCCTGCACATCGAGGCTTCTTCCATATGGTACAAGGAACCAATAAGATTGCGAGTCTTTTCAGTCAATCAAAGCACATCCAGATGCGGAGCATTTGATCTAAAGGAAAAACAAAAGCCGTTTTCGTGAATCTCTATCTGTATGTATTCTATACGTGGCGTATACATTGTGTGTGTGTGTGTGTGTCTATACGATAGATATGTGTGTGTGTGTGTCCATATAAAGACTTGAGTGAAATGTCTTCCCATTTGTTGATTCGGTAAAAGAAACAAAAAATAAAAAGAGTGTGTACTGGTCAAATATTTGCTTATACAAGGGAGAGAGTGAGAGAGAGGACGGATATAAAAGAACCGGAGATTGCTTCGACTTTTTTTTTTCTTTATTTTTGATTTTTCAGTATGCGACTGACTATGTCTGCAAGGCTTTTTTTTAATGTGAACGCGGGATTGAGCCCCTAGGCGAGTCCCCCCCTCTCAAAAAAAAAATGAAAATAAATAAGAAAATCCGTTTGTCGTGATTTGTATTCCCGCGTTTTCCACATTTTTGAAATTCCATTTTCCCAATCCTCGTTGATTCAATTTTTTTTATTTTCATCTTCTTCCGTCTCTCCACCTTCCCCATCAATTCTCAGCCGTTTTTGTTTTTAATCAAAGAAAATTCTACATCAAATAAATAGACGAGATCCATAATCTTCTTCTGTGTTGTTACTACATGAACCCTATTTCCAAAAATTCGGGAAGGATTGTTGCATTTCTTTCAGTTTATTCCCCTAGACCATACACGCAACACGATCTGCATGGCCCTATACCCCCCGCAGCAGTGCACAATTCCCCCCCATCCACCCACTTCAATATGATAAACAAGAGCTTTTGACTTTGTTCACCAGTTGGCATCGTTTGATGGACCGTGATAGATCGATGCATTCCATCTTATATCCCCCCCTGCTCTGTGTATCTATACAGACCGTGCGTATATACACGAGCCTATTTCATCAGCGGGGAAAGGGATCTCACTTGACGATCCTTTTGGATCGAGACCCGAATCTTCCCCCCATCCCCCTCTCTCTATCTCTTTGTCTGCATCCACGAGCTGCGCAACACCAGAATATACTTTCTTTTAACGAAGCGTGTCAGCGATTAACGGACCTTAGCCAAAGTTTTCCCCTACTCTGCTATTCATAAGAAAATGGCTCTTGTTGAGATCATCAGCATTTGCTAAACATACATCATCCCTCTTTTCCCTCCCTGTCGAGAACGAAGGGGGACGGCGAAAAATGAAGGAGATTTTCGGTTTTTATATTTTTAAATCGACGTTTCTTCTTGATGATTCCTCCAATTTATATTAAGCGACAGCTGATTGGTCTGAAAATGAAAGGCGGTGCACTTACCGACAACGGTGATGTAACCGACGCGAGTCTTGGCGGCAGCGGCTGTGTTGATTTGGCACCTAAAATCGAAAGGGGAATGACTTAATGAATTCGAGATGAACTTTGTGATGAACGATCGTGTTTTGTTTACATGTAACCACCACGATCCGATTCTTGAATGGAGGCTATATGTAAATTCCACGTGTGATGCTGGTCGTGCGTGACGCTAATGCGGGGATTGCGCGTAATCACGTGATTCTGTACAGTCAGAATAGCAGACCGCTCCATGTAGATCCAGGCTACCTGAATTATCCAATAACGAACAGCTTTCATTCAATCCATTCACAAGATTGGCTTTTTTGTTTATTCTTTTTCCCCTCCCATTGTGATGCGCAATGACGTCAAACATAAACAATTCACGCTGCACCGCAGGTATACGAAAAATGAAATCCGTACCTTGTAGGAGCCGAGGTGTTTAACGGAGCACTGCAATTTGACATCTCGGCCCGCCGTTACTGTCAGATTTTGTAGCGGTTCCACGAATTCAGGATCGGGACCGATCGAACCTGTTTGCATACCAAATCAAAAAAAAGGATAAACACTTTAGGCTACGTAAATATAGAACAAAGCGCACAAGCAATCGGGACACAAGTATATGACGTCATTCAATTGAGGAACTATAGCGAGCAACATCTTTGGGCTGCATCAAAGAAGTTTGTTGTGTCTGTTGTTTTGTTGTTCCGGCTATATACACTCCCCCCCCCCTTTTTTTTTCATCTCAGCTTCATTATGTGAGAAGATTCGATTGGATTCTTTCGCGAAATTCGAGGCTGATGCAAGGCGATCCCCAGCTGGTTCTCTAATATTACACGCGTCCAGGCAACGGGAGTGGCGGGAAGCAGCTAATGAAGCCAAACAGTTGCTAATAAGCCCCAGCTATATCTAAACTAAGAAACAATATGTTCTACATCGTCTACGAAAAGTTCATAAATAAAGTGTGCAGCATTTGTTTTGTTTTCTTCTTATAGTCACGACATGTACACAAATGATAATGACATCCTTGTACGTCGAATTCTTGAAAAGAAAGGATATATACATTAAATGTATCATCTTCTTTTGCCGTTCTTTTGATGTTTCATTACGTGCCTCTGGCGACTTTCGACCAGTTGTTCTCGCTAACTTTCCCGGGCCTTCAGATGAATAAGAAAAAATGTCACTGCGATTGCTATGTTATACATGATTTTCTCACAATTGTTTGTTCTTGCCCTAACTGTTGTTAGATTTCAACTTGGACCCGGAGCATTGCATATACAGTATACGTACATAATATTTCTTTCAACAATAGTATAGCCTACACGTATATATATATAGTCTACCATATACATGTTTATTTCTGTTTCCTTGAAAAGGTTCGTACAACAACAACAAAAAAGTTGTGTGTGTATGTGCGTACTACTGGATTATTACGTTCAAGTGTCGGCAAAGATTTCGTGTACCTTTGAGACCGTGAGTTTGCTGTCCTTCTTTACTCCGATTCGTTTTTTTTTCTAACTCTCGACAGTACGTGATCAACGTCTTTGTCAAGATCAAGAATAAAAAGAGCTTCTAACGAAAAACATCAGGGTAAAAAATATGAAAAAAAATAAGATGCAACTTCTGTGGAATCTTTTCATCCTCTGTATATATATGACAATAGTTCATAAAGATAAATAAACACATGTTCACGCGCATAACGTATATATAAAAAAAACGCATGTTTGTAAGAAGGCGGTCATTTCTTTTGCTCTACACGCAGACGGTTGGCGTTGAACTGGAAGATTGGCCGCCCACTGGGGAGGCCGAAGAGTGTTGAGGGCAGAGAGAGAGGGGGGATTAGATGAGGCACAGTTTGATGCACATCGGGGAGCAATCCGACCGTACGGTGTATTCTCGTCAAGAGCTAAAAGTGCTCTTAGAATGTATAAACGACTAAACAAATGAAGACAAATGACGGCTCGCATCTCTTTGATCGATATGGCCTCGTTTTTGTTTTTCTCTTTTATTTCTAAAACTAAAGGATTTTCATTTTTCGGACAGAAAATTCAAATTATTATTTTGTTCACTGTGTAGATGATGTTAGCAGCATCATTAGTCGTCGGTGAATCTCGAATTTCTAGGGCCCTCGGACTTTGCGCAGCTAGTCGATCAAAGAGAAAGCACCGTGATGTTATAGTTACATCTATATGTGTAATATAGGCAACGTGCACGATGATAAAAGTCTAGTGACGATGCGAGTAACTTGAGATGCCTATAGGCTACTTCTCATTTTCTCGCTGTCCTTGCCTGTTATACACTCATCTCGGTCTATTACATCGCTTATTACGTCAAATTGGTTATACACACATTTCGATGCTCTTTCTCTTTTTGAGGAACGAAGATATCAGACTTAACATTTCATCAAATGGAGTGACTGACAGTATCCGTTAAGGAACATAAGTTACATCACAGACGTTTGATTTGTACCTTTAGCGACGGCGAAAACGGGCGTCGTTGAGAAGACCAAAACGGCCACCATAGTCGTCCAAACGGCCAGCAACTTGGCCGATTGACACCGTTGAGACATCGGACGACGAGGACACGTGAAATGCGACACCACTCCGTTGGAGGAAACACGATGAATACGTTTACTGTTGACCCTACTGCATTTTCGGCTATTACCACTGGCAGCACTTGACGGGTTTGCACCGCCCGTTTCAAACATGACGATAACCCGTCGATTTATTTTATGTTTTTTTTTTTTGAAACCGTATAGAAGTTCCCCCCTTACTGTTTTTTTAACACAAATCGTTTCGCCCTCTCAACTTTAATATCCAAATGTATCGTGACGACAACACGAACGCAGTCAAATAACGTGAATTGTCCAAACTGTTTGCGATGCGGTTCCCTTCACGAAACCGGTTGGTACAGCTACTTTTGTTTTTTGATATTAGAGGATTGTGTTGAAAACTTTTTTTGTTTGCGTTGGAGAGAGCTGAAAGAACGCGCGTCGCTTGTGGATGCCGCTCGGGCGCTGACTGAGCTTTCCGGCGGTTTGCGTTCCGTATTTTATTCAATTCCCCCACCCCACCCCTCCAGCACACGACGTCAGCCCAGCGAGCGTTCCATTGGCGCCGGATTTCTGATGTGCATCCGCTTCAATTGTACGTAAGAACTGCTGTACATAGACCACTCACGAAAAATAAATTCGTCACTGCAACAATCAAAACTTACCTGACGAAGAGATTGCGAACAACTGTGAAAAGAAAAATTCAAATGAGGTCATTTCTCATCAAGGATGTTGCTTAGTATAATCCTGTATATGGCCATAAAAGAGCTTCTTTCAAGTATGTAAGACAGCATCTGTGTATGAACAGCCAATGTTTGGCAGAGTCAATAAAAGCCACCAGTTTCCTTTTCACTTCAATATTTCGTGCCATATTTTTCAATGTGCGCGGTCGACTTAATACCCAACAACGAAATAAAACACGAAAAAAAAAAAGGGCAAGGGGGGGGGGAAGAAAGAATAAAATATAGAAGATGAATCACAAGCTTTTGAAGGGACAAACACAGGGGGAAAAAAAAGAAAAGAGGGAGGAGACATGCCGAATCCGACGTTATGAACTTTATACGGATTCCGACAGGCTTTCGTGTCAACACGAATTCACGAACGCCAGCCGCAACTATATACAATTTATTGGCCGATGGATGGAGAGAGAGAGAGAGAGAATATGTAAAGTAGGGTAAAAAGCTGTCGCCATTAATGCAGTGCTCCCTTTTGTTTCTGATGGATGAATTTGCCCTTTAGGCTGCCAAACAATCTAAATGCCCAGTGTGAAACGTTGTAGGCCTTTTAAGTGCAGAGAGATGGGAAATGGCCGGCTTAGGTATCCAGCCAAAAACTTTTGGTTGTTGTTGTTGTTGTTGTTGAGGGGGGCAGAAACAAATGGTGAACGAGGGAAGGAAGAATCATCGGCTTTCAGGATAAACGCGGATCGGCGCATAAACTTATGCATAGCAAATGTTTTTGCGTTTGCACAAATGAGGATGCGAAACTTTTGCGGATTAATAATCAAAAGGCGTGAAAACCTTTAGTCGTTCTCGATTTGAAGCAAAACTTTCCCTTTTAAAGTGAATTGGGGGGTAGAAAAAAATGGATCTACAAAAATCCTCATTTATCGTGTCTTCAAAAGTATATAGTGACGAGACATTGTTGGCACGTTACGACTAATTACAAATTGCGCAGCTATGACACATCGTATGTGACTGATCAATTAAGAGTTTTATACTTGGCGTACTGTATATGCCATAGAAATGCTGTCTCTTGGTCTCTTCGGTAAAACAGAGTTAGCTTTCAAACCTAATCCTCTGCGAAGGGACCCTTGTCGTCTATTAACACGTCATCTGTATACAGCATATATAATAGTGCGTAACACAATTCAAACAAAACAGCAATAAGGCCTTGATGAAATCATAAGATCTTCGGAGGTAAACATTCCAATTAAAAAGGATTGAATATATACATATCTTTGATTGCGTGATGTAGATCAACTTGTTTTTTCCCCGATCATCTTGACCTTCCACAACACGGATAGTATAACTTCTACCGTCTTAGTTTGTAGAAGACTTCATTGAACCTTGGGGACTTTGTTAGTCGACCAACTGATGTGGAAACACAAATGTTCGTGATTGCATAGGGATTTCCCAATTTGTTTTGACGTTTATCCTGCGGTCAACTTATTGCAATACGCGGACATGTACCTGTGACATGTTTGAAAATAATCCGCAAACTTCATTCGACATCGTTGTCAAACTCAATTGAGCGCATTGCCACATCGACCGAAGAGTCCCTGCATCACATTTAATTGGCGTGTTTGTCTTTTGCCCGCTAGATCCATGCCGATAGAGCGTGATTGTTCCATATTGAGTTTTATCGTTGAGAAGAGATCGCTTTTCGGTAGATATATCAAGACGTCAATGATATCCACCACTGTATATACGATCTAGTATAGACACACACTACATCGACACAAACGACGTGGATATCAAACGTCAACTTTGTTTTAATAGCCATCATTTCCTGCGTTGAGAAAGACGATAGGCACATGCTCTCGCTAATTGGTTCAATCAAGTCCGATGCGATACGTGTAGAGTTTTACACGCGTGATGGTTTATATAGCATACATTCTTATCGCAGCGGCCATTAATCGTCATCACACTATTCTCTTTTGATTTATTTATATCTCTTTTTATAAAGTCTAGATCGATTGTAATGTACGATCAGTCGGCGATACATCTCGTCCACACTGACCCCCCCCCCACACACACAAAAAGAAACATGGCAAATGAAGATACTCACGTATAACGATGCCCATTTGTTCTAATGAAGGCAAATTAAAAATAAAAACGACGCTCTCGTTTGTTAATCACAATATATGCAACAGGGTAACCAAATAAAAAGGATGAAAAATGTGAAACTATATAGAAATCATTTGTTATAACGTTGTCTCTTTTCGGTTTGAAGAAGGATCGAGAGTGCGAGCTTGTCGGGCTTGTATATAACAAGGCCTCGAGATTGAAGCACTTGAGTCAGGTATAGACATTTCTCCTACAAAGCAGCACATCCCTCTACTTTTATGTATATGTATAATATAATACACACATAAATTCAAGTTATATATCTTTGAGTGCGTAATAGAGAAGGCAACCCTCTTCCCAATTAAAGTGAGACGAGTGCCCGCGTGAGGGACATTGATGCGTCTGCGGCCGCTTGTTAATCCATTATTAAAACGCGCAATTCTACACGAACATCTAAGAATGAACTGACGCACGTTCATCAAGAGGAAGACCATGCATGTACTATATCACTATGTTGATGAAAGTATTAAAAGCAAATTCAAAATCGCCCAGCAAGTTATAATTCTCAGAAATGTTGTCTATTTTCCAGTCGTCCCACACCAATCAGGCTCTTGAGAGTGAACACACGATACTGACCTCTATCCCCTTTGAATAATGACATATACTCTAAGTTTGGCATCATTGTATCTACATGACAACAAGATATAGCCTAATTGGCTATATATACACGTTATTAACGAGAGATTGTCTTTCCAATCTCTCGTTTGTATAGATGCCCTGTCATGTGTAATCTTAACAGACGCAAACAGTGGACGACGTGTATGTCACAACACAATTTGTTGATTGACGATTGTTACGAATTTGAAATGACGTAATGTGCTGCGTTTTTCTTTCAAGTGTTGTGTTGTGATAAGGCACCTGCCTCGTTAACGTATACACAGTGATATATCCTTACGTTCTGCGTTTATTTATTATGAGCCGGTTCAAATGCATGGAGTAGGTGGGACAAGGCAATACTGTCGTTCATTATCGAGAACATGATCGACCCTTGTGACATTCGACGAAGGAAAGAAATGAAATGGGAGGGGTCAACTGGATGCGATTGGACTCTCTTGTTAGGGTCTCTCTCCCTTTGTATCTATATCCGCGTATGTTAGGCTATGCCGTACGTTTGAGTCAGAGGGCAGGGGGGCGTCGCGACGCTCTTGCTCCCTTCGGCCAATCGACTAGCATCCTCCCCACCTTGGGTGTACGGCTTCTTTTATTCTCTCCCCTCGTAATAAACACAGTTCAATGTGGGCTTCCGTTTAAATAATCTTTATACTATATCCACTTTTGTTTAAGTCGACGTCAATATTTTACTTGTGGATTTTTCGTGCATTTTCCCTCGCTGTCTGCGCACTTTTCAAACAGAACAGCGGTCCTTTATTGTACCGAACTTGTTGGACTGTCTTTTATATGACCGTCTGACGTGGCTGTCCGTGTAATTATGGCTTTATCCCGCCCACCCCTTCTGGCTCTATATATGCCAATCCTATTGATGATAGTTCCTTCTTTTATAGCCCCCCCAACTCTCTCTTCATCATTAGGAAAAATTTTATTTTTATTTCCAGGGACGAAACCTGCAATCAGCAACGTTGCATTAAGAGATGAAAGAGGTCTTTGCCATTCCATAAGGTTCAGCTTCTATTTGTTTTCTTTAGCTCCGTCTTTCTATTTATCCCTTTTTTTTTTTTTTAACTTATTCTTTTATTTATTTATTTTTTATTTTTTCTTCGTTCAATCCCTATAGTGTTCCGTCCTTCTGTGTTTCCTTCCGGTCGCACTAATTAACCATCTCTTCGTGCTGGCTTCACTCTCGTCTTCCAGAAAAGATGAAGAGAAAAAAGTCTTCCCTTTTTTGTTGTTGGATCGTTTCGCTATCGTCAAACTGAGCGGGACACGATCCTCGAGGGAAGCTGTTCAGAAAAAAGAACGAACTTCTCTGACAAAATTCGAGGCAAAAAAATATTTTTTTAATGTTTCATTTCTCATCAATCAGACATCATATTATTCCGCGTATTGGAAAGATGTTTTTTCTTTTTTTAAATCAAGAATGCTTTGGCATTGAGAGGGGATCATGGCCACCAATCAACTAATGGGCTCATTTCGGTCACTGGATCCAAACTGGAAAGGTGTGGCTGAAATCTTTCCCCCCCTTTTGCTGCATCTGCTTCGCTATAAAACGTTTAAAGACGAACATATCTCTAGAGCGTCGTTTCCACATTATGGCGATTTGAATTAACCTCCCCCCCACCTTCCCCGGTGCTCTCGCAGCAACCAATCAATTATTATCACCCAATTCCAGGCTATTCGATCGGCAGCAAGTCGACGCCACTCTACGAAGAAAATGAGAAAGGAGCCCCCCCAAAACAAATCTTGATAAATCTCTCCCTCGAGGAAATGAGAAGGAACGATGCGTTGAAAATCACGCGAAACACACGTTTACACCACATCTGTGGCGATCTCTCCGTAGTTATAACGCCATTGCAGCAGCTAAATAGCTCCTGTCGGCCAATTAGTTTGCCAACCTCGACGGAAATCAATGGCTATAAAACGAGAAATGGTGATTATCTTGTGAGATCCTATATCATCCATTTCAATATCACGAGTTGATGGTCTATATACCCCATCGAGTAACATCAACTTCTTTATTTATTATTTTGTTTTTTTAAATAGATCGGGAGAATATGTTACCATTCGATTGTATTGGCAAAGCCGTTAAAGATAACTTACAATGCCAATGTTTGAAAGAAAAAAAAAAGAAATAACGTGGACTTAGACAATTCTGGAGAAAGGGGATTTTCAAGGAGAGGGGGGGTCCACTTGACACGCCCACGAATGTAAATGCCTTAATGGCATAGAGCGGTATAGACTGGATGACTCTTGTCTCACTTTCTCAGCGGTCGTGACGGATGATTCCACGCGCACCACTCCATGAATTCACGTCGATCGGTTGAATGACGAGCATAAGGGAAGAGCCTTATGCATAGGTGCGTATCGGAGCTTTTTTTTTCGAGTACATTTCCATGTTCTCCCCCCACTTTTTTTTTTCTTTTGGAAAAATAGATGAAGCGATAATAAGAAGGAGAAGGATGATTTCATTCGTCACCGAAAAAAAAAAAATCTGATGATGGCCTTTCGGATCAGCAGAGTGGATATACATTTACGGAGGCCACGAACAGCAAGACGATAGAGATCGATCGTCAACAAAAATTTTTATTTATCGACCAATGTATCCCCCACGTCGTTCCGTTTACGTGAACACAACTCAATCACCGATCGAATTCTCTATATATTACATACCGCAGTTATACAAAAACACCCGACGCGGGCTCTTTTTAATTACACCTGCCCCGCTGCTGATGTTTTGATCAGCCACACTCACGACAGTTCAGCCTGCTATTTCAATTTGTTTATAAGAGACATTTAGAAAGATAAAAAAGAGGGGGGGGGGAGAGAAACCGATATAGATTATTGACGCACCGTTTGTTCGAAGAGGATTTGACAAATGATGCGCTCCAACGGCTTGTCAGTTGAGGCAATATATCCTTTAGCCTTCTAGTGCATAATCAGGCGATAGATTAGTAAAAAATAAAACAAAACACGACTCCTAGTTTGCTTGTGCATTTTTCTACGTACTAAGTGAAAATAGAAAAAAAAAATAAGTCTGAACTTGGTTTATTCTTTTTGTTTTGTTTGGACGAGATAAGCTGACGAGTTTCGTCGTTTGAAACTGGCGCGTTGGTTTGAAATTTAAAAGAAAAAAGAAAAGATAAAGACGAAATAAAAAACATGAAGAGGGAAATGATGGCAGCAAAGGCTGACCTTGTTTATTTCCCACGACTAATGGCCGTCATCTGTCGCATTCTATATCTTTCCTGGCTTTAAATCGTTATCAAGCAAATGCTTTGCAGCGCGCGACGGGCACATCGCAGACTGTGTTTGTTGTTGTTCTGCGTTGATGGCAGTTTGCCCAGCCGTTGGTGTGGCATCGTTCAAACATCGGACATCCGAGAAGATATTCAAACATGGAAGAAGCCCGTCTTTTCCCTTCGTTCTTTCTCTCTCTCTCTCTTATACAGTTACGTGCAGTAACAATACGTGTTGTCGTTCAAAAAGAGCCCGCACGATCCACTCGGGTTTCTTGTCCACTTGAACAGCACTTTATCGTCATATGGAATCCAATTAGTTTTCAGCTTTAAATTAATCAGTTTTCTCATGTTTAGATTAAAATCTAATCCCATAATGTTTCCCGTTTCGTTCGTGTCCCGTTAGATCGAATGTCTAACAACGTTTTACCACCATCGCTGTCGGACGCAGTTTTCAATGCATAGAATTCATTAATAGAATGCACTGCATACGTTAGATAGTGCCATCGAAATCTGGGCATAGAGAAAGGCTGTCCGCTTTTCGCAATGTTAAGATCGCATCAGCCCACGTCCAGCACAAGAACGTCCCAGCTTTTGGACGTGCACGACCTGCATTTTTTGTTCAACGGTCAACAACTATTCTGTATACGTCGGTGATGTTTCTTCCATTATCCAAACATCCAATATCAATGGGATAAAATAGAATCGCACTGAATTATATACAAAATCTTTGGGCTGATGTTTGTGTGTGCATATACACTATACCATCACTGGTGAATATAAAGAATCGATCAGTCTGATTGAAGATGTGAGCGTGCGTTAAACGGGCGCAACATCCCCACCCAAGTTCAAAGTCTATTACATGTATAGAACTCCAGTAGTACATCAACGTGAGCTGGGGCTTATGCACGACCCACTTTGCAATATTTTTCTTGTGTATTGGCCTACATGTACATTTTCTTTTCTTCGGGTATATCATATAGTCGTACTAGCATTACCGTGATTGGATTCGTGACGTTGAAGTATATATGCAATCATTTTATTTATTTATTTTTTTTTGTGGACAGCAATAAAATAAAAAAAAATCACATTTCGGTACAAACATTTTTTTTTTAAAGAAATGATGACAATAAATGTTAGTACTATGCTACGAAGACCAATCTCAATGTCAGATATGAACTCTATAGAATTTTTTTTTTTTTAACTTTTGTTGGAGAATAAGAGCTTCCGTAATGCCTTCTTCATAATCAATAACGTCGTTTTCTCTGTTAGAAAAAATTAAAAAGAATTCTCTTTCGTCCACAGAAGAAAAATGGTACGTATGTGTGTGTGTGTACACTATACGGCTGTATAGTGGATTCTTTTCATTTTGATTTTCGAGGCTGGAGAGTGAGCGATTCGACAAACAATTTTTGATTTTCCAGGCAAACATTGTGCTCCTGTTTCTTTTCTCTGTCAGATATATACGAAATCAAATGAATCGTATAAATAAAAAGAGGGGAGGACATACGTACGTACTATCAGAAACGATAAAAGTCTATATATATACACCGAAAATACAAAAGAAAATTTAAAAATAAAAAAAAACGGACAGTTAGAAAGAAAGAAAAATAAAAGAATCATCTGTATATATATTTTCTGTGTTAGACCTCCAAGGAAACGCGTGCCGTGTTTGAAAAGCGAGGACTCTGATTGCAAACGGTCTCTGTGTGTCAATTCTCAGAGGAAAGGGATCAAAATCTTTGGGATTGATAAAAGCTCGAATCTATGCTGCAACGTCTCTCTACTATTGTTCTATATATACGTACCGTAAACACAGCAGTTGTGCCGTGTATGTCGAGTAGTTAAGATCGTATATACACACACACACAGAGTTTCGAAATGAAAATATGCGACGTGGACGACAATCTAATAAGATTTTCTTTTTTTTTTTTAGCCCTGTTGATATACAGTCATTCTTTCTATTTTGGCACTTGTTTTTCATTAACATATACATCATCCGAATTATTACACAGTCATATACGCAGACCGCCATCATCGATCTTTTTCTATCGTCGAGAGGTTGAATGTGACCCATTCGCACGCGAGATGCACATCATTAAATGATGCGGCGATGAATTGATGTACTCCCTATATATATATACACATGAAATATAAAAAAAAAAGGGGGGGGGGGCATCATTAACAGGCACTTTTTATAAGAAGCCAGAAAGACCTCGCCTATAATATTCGTGAACGAAGAGGCGTATGTAAGGCAAGCGTGAATACCAACTAACCCTGCGTCTACATATACGCAAGGGTTGGGCCAGATGAGACGGGCGTTTCTCAACGACCTGCCGTCTTTGGTGCGCTTGTTTGAAGATGACCACTTATTTCTTTTCCCAGCGACATGATATATACAGAAATAGCACACAAACACAAGACGACTCACGATATAATATTATCGACTGTACTGCGCGGCTATAAAAGTTGTGGTCGCTGAAGCTTGATGTCACAGTCTCTCCCTTCTTTTTTTAGCTGTTTGTCTCTGCTCTTCACTTGTTTTCGGGTGCGTGTTTCTCTCTCTCTCTCTCTTGTATAGATGAGGCTTGTATTATGGTATATGTTCTTTTGTCACAAAAAGAGCTAGCTACAGACCATCGTATCGATGGGGAACATGGTCAACGATCTGTGTGGATTGCCGCACATAAATACGAGACTCTTTGTTGGCTTCCCCTCTTTTTCGTATATATATCAAACTATGCTCTCCTTCTGTCTCTTTCTTTCTCCCTTTTTTTTACTTTTTCCTGAATATAATATCACATCAATGATAGTATCTGATCCTTTGGCGTATAGAAATTCAAGGAATCGAGGTTTCGATTGGCAGATAGATCACGTCTCAACGCCACTTGATTGAGTTAATTTTTGTTTTCTTGTCTGGGCTCGCCTTTGATTTGTCTGCAAAGTCCTTTTTTGTCATGGACATGTCGACATTTGACGTACACCAAATTTTCAGCTCCATCGATCAGCTGCGAAAGAGCGCTGAATCTCCTTACAAAAGATGAGGTTATTGAGTCAAGTCCCTGTCAACGAGATATGGAGGATTTGTTTCCCTTGTTTTAAAACTCGTAAATGGGAATTCTCAGACAGACGGTAACATTTCTTTTGTTTATAAAAATTTCGTTTTACAATCATCTTAACATGCGAGAGGACATTTGTCACAACGATCCCCCCCCCAGTATGCAGATTTATGGTGAAAAGCGCCATGTATATAGCTCAGCTTCACAAGCTCCTACGAACGCTCATATTGCCTCTAGATCTAAAGGTCGGTCTGTTCTTATTGATGCGATAACGTAGGGGGATGAAAAAAGTTCATCTTTTGTTAGTATTCATCAATCACCCTTCCCCCTGTCACCATAGACAAGTTTGCCCCCGTTTTTTTTTTCCCTTGTAGGTATATATACATCTACGCCCAGTCGAGCGAATAGGTCTTGTCAAAAAATGGAAAATAGAAATTTAAAAAAAAACTGTTACCATGGAATGCCGATTTGGCACATGACCCCGCACTGAGGTACAATAGCGAGCAGAATCATATTAGGCCGCGTGAGTCTACAGCTTTTCTCTCATAAGGAGGGCACGAGTCTCGATATAACAAAGTTGCTGTCAGCCGCGCAGTATAGCAACAGTGCAACAAGCTGATTCTATTCAAATTCCGGAACATTTCCGTCGCCGAGCGGACAATTCGAAAGGCTTTAGATTGGCTGCCAAAAAATTTGTAAGAGTCAGTCGCCGATGGTATAGCGGATGTTTTCGCCGCTGCGGTGCATTATCGATCGCCCATCCAATAACCGGACTCTCTCTCTTTTAAAAAGAAAAAAGCACGCAGCTGGAGCATCTAGTAGTGGCTTGTCATTTACTACATCTCTTGACATTTTCAAATGCTATACGAAAGGTAAAACAAACAAAAAAAAAAAAAAACACCATAGTGTATTTGTAATATGAAAATTCGTTGACAGTCAATGTGCGGAGTTCTCCCCGCTGAAGTTGCACATTGAAAGGATCATCGACCGGTATAATTTTTTTCCCCTCCCTCTTAAACACTCACCATCTTGTATATAGATCTTTGAAAGGCGCACGGAATGGGTCACTACGTATTGAACGAGAAAAACGACCCGTTCATCAATAACTTTAGCGCTGGATGTGTGCCATATAGCAGATGGCTGCTGGAGGCTTTTCCTGTGCAGTATATATGCATTATATAGTGCTACCTCACCACGGCCCTATTTTCTTACGTTTATTTCTTTTCTTTTTTCAATTTTTATGACGGTGGGAGTAAATATAGGTGTTGCCGTGTGCATTCCTTCTATAATAAAACAGTACATTTAAATACTGGAAAGACAGGAAGCTAATCATTCCTACAAAAATCCCTAAATCGAGAAGAATTTCTAATGCCACACTTAAATTTAGAAAGTAAAACGAATGAAAAGAAAATAGGAAACAAATCGTTATTTATTTATTTTTGATGAATATACCTCGATGTTTTTGTTTGCCCCTTCGTGGGTTGTTGAAGAATGGCGATAGAATTGCGATACATCCACGACCATAGTCGGCCTCGTGCACTTCTTTTGACACGCAATCTCGACATGTCATCGTTTTTCGCAAGTGATTTATACCACCGCGCAATAATATCGAAATGGATCGAAGAAAGGCAACACTGCCTCTCTCTCTCTCTCCTCCATCACAATCATCAGTTCTGATTGATTTACTAACAATCGTTCCGCCTCCAACCCTCAAAGCCATTGATATAGACTTCGTTACTTTAGACTACTATATCGTTTTAAATCTAGACGTATTACTATGGAAAATAGCTATTGATGTTAATTCTCCTTGTGGTTTCTACGGTGCTGCTGCCGCGGTGAAACGCTCTTTTATTTCTCTTCTTTTGCCTTTTGTTGTAATCGACCCTAATCCGTTTACACGGTCACTTGGACGTTCCGTTGTCGGGCCGTTTTTTTATATTTTTTTAGAATTCGATTTGTCGACAACCAACGAGGCAATCCACGGCCCATGGAAGTGGTTTCACGAAGGATTTTCAAAGACCGGAGAAAAGGCTCACTCGGCCCTTCCAAAAGGGAAAGTGGGATATAGTTTCTGACAGACCCCCCACACACACACACACACAAGAATTGGAGTTTACCCCCAAACAACCAGCGGCCAAACTCTCGGGGATATGTTACGTTATAATATAAGCTCAGAGATGGCCATGAAACATCTTGAGGAATAAAATGCAGACAAAAAATAAAAAAAAGAAGGAGGGTGTGTGTGTGTGTGTACAGATGGAGACGGTTGGATCTGAACAAATGAGAACAGGTCGCAGTGACGGGCGGCCAAATCGAAAAGCGTTGTAGTGTGAAATGCCAACCCGTAGGATTGCAGCCGTCAGAAAGTGTCGGCCACATCGAGACCTCCCCCTCTTTGGACGTCGATGGTTCGGCACACGAACCACATACAAGAAAGGCCTCTCCCTAGCGGATCTATAAGCTTCTTCCGCGTAACACAACGTATTTCTTCTATATCTGTCGGTCTCTTAAGCCTCCCCCTCACCATCGTCTCTTCGATCTGAAAACGCAACATGATAAGAAGAACAAAAACATGGTCGGGGCGGCCACACTCAATCAGTTTTTTTTTTTTTTTCTTTTCTTTGCCTTTCATAATGTGTCTTTATATAACTATTCCGTATTATTGGGTAAAGGTGGGATTTGATTCGGTCGATTGAGTTCTGGAGCACTTGTTGACCTATTTCGTTTATCTGTGGCCTATCTAATACGATCATTTCATCTGACGTCAAGGAATTTCATGCGTTACTGGTCATTGTAGCTAGTCTTTTTAATTGTCAATCTATTTGACGTATTCTATCAAACATTTTTTCTTTTTCAAAAATGCCCTGAGAGTAGACGAAGGGCAGGGTGTGTGAGATATTTTTAAAAGGGTCGTTTTGGGGGGAGCAAACGGCGAGCTAAGCGACCGGTTTGTTTTCCATAGAAGCCCTCTTCAAAAGACGAGGAAGGACGAAGGGAAAGCGAGCAGGTTGGCATGATTAATAGACCAGGAATACATCAATTATTAGGGAGAAAGGAAGTGCGAGAAGGCCGCTTTCTAGCCGGCTGGGTTGTATGACAAGAGTTTCCAACATCCTAGAAAGAGACGCTCTTGTATCTTGTTTGGCTATATTCGAGTTTTTATGAAACATCAGTCGAAGAGGGGGGTAGTGAATAGCGTCCAAGACTGCAGCACGACGAACTGGCAGCAAAATGTTACGAGCATCAACGAGAGGGAGAAGAAGACGAAAGGGACCTATGGCATATGCTTGTTGACAACTTTGGCTTAGATCCCAACCAATTTGAGTATCCTTTTTCTAAATTAAAAAAAGAAAAGGAAGGAGTTGTCTGGATTGTATCGCTCGCATCGATTTAAGCTTGATGTTTATTACGGCCATATTCGGCCGCTTTTACCGCTACAACCGATTCGCTCACCGGTCTCCAAGTAACATTTGAAAGCCTTTAGGCCTGGTCAAAACGTTATTTGCTATGAACCTCTTTTTATTTGCTGGAAAACTTGACTGGCATATGAATCGTGGTGGTAGGTCTATTTAATCAAGAGGAGCTAGTAGGATACCTTGTTTTTCTCATTTGTTCTGATTTTGCGTTACGCCATGACGTGCAGTGGTCAAATGGGGCCTGTTAGGCCCATCTTGTGCTGAAGGCGGAAGGAGTTACGGTTCTAAGCGTGAGCTGCATGTACCCGAGTTTGAAAACGAGTTTCAGTGATTGTTGTTTCACAAATCCCTTATCTACACGATGCTTGGGCTAGTCGTTGTCAACATTCTGGATGGACGATATCACGTTGCGGAATTCGGAATCGCGATCAACGTACGAATGGATTCCATCGCGGCCATCTATCAACAAAACGGCGAACAAAAATATTATGCATGTATGCACTATGAATGCATGCATAGTGCATCTTGCTCTCATACGCTACTTAAATGACGGGAAAAGTCAGCAAATCAAATCAAATAAATCGTCGTATATACCACCAGGCCCGTGTTTACAGTTTATTCGCAAGTTTTTAATTCTTGTCGTTCAAGATATCGAAGGCATTCAACTATCGACACGCCTACTATTGATTTCGATGCTGCTGATTATCGATAGTTTATAGTTTCTTCAGAATGAAGTTGAGTTAGTTGAAATCTCGATACATTCCCACAGTAATGTGGTATGAAACTTTCGAGTGTTTTCGTCAATATCCTTTGCACGTTTGTCGTTTCTAAAGTTGGTTTTCTCAAGGCAACTGTGCGTAGAGCCGTAGACTGTCAAATTCAGAGTCAAGTCAACCCTCCTTTATTTTTGTTCAAATTTCATGAATTGTGATATCCAATTCCACATCTATTGCGAACTTTTAAATTTTTTCTGAAAAATTGAGACCATCGAGGACTGTGTCACTGGAAGTTGTGAAGATCTGACGAAAAAAAAACATTTACTAGCAACCAAGCACACGTGGTGCCTTCTTGGTTCTTGGATCTTGGTACTTGCCTACTTGAGTATTTGACTATTAGACAGTCTAATTTAGACTAGTCTTCTTGCCGTGTGCACGTGTGTAAGGCATTGGAATTGGCAACGTCGAACTTGGAAAATCATCGTACGAAAAGTCTCAAAAGTCAAAACCACTTCGTTCATTTGCGTTTAAAATTCGGGCTGTCTTTTCGTAACTTCCTACTCCAAAGTTCATTTAATTATATTTTGTTCTTCAAGCTTTTAAATTGGAACGTCTCCCCATACTTCGTCTTGTTGTTAATCATGGAAGATGAGCTTACTGAAGAGCAAATTGTCGCACGTCAAAGGGTGGTAAGTAGTGAATAAAAAAAACAAACTTTTATTACTGTTTAAAGTGTAACCAATATTACAGAATAAGGTTCTACAAAAGTTTGACAAAGTCGCTTTCAGACTTTCATATTTCTTTTATGAAGGAGGTAAAAAAACCTTCCCATGTTTAAGAAATTTTACGATCCTCAATTTTCAAAAATATGTTTTTCAGGTGGAAATAAAAGAAGAAACATAGCACCACAACTTTTTTCTGCTCTCAAGAAATGTGAGCAACATTGCAATTATAATGTCTTCTTTGCAATCTGGAAATTTTTGGTAGGCTATATGGTATTAACCGAATGTTCAAAGTTATTATTTTGCATTTCTCCATCACTCACAGGAAAAACACCAACTATGTAGCAAAGAATTTGATTGGAAAATGATTTTAAATTTTTTAGAAAAGGATCGAATAGGAAACCTATCCTTGCTATCAGAAGCAATGAAAGTGATGTTTCCTTTTCAATCCCAGTATCGTGATGAAGTATATCTGGTCAATACAGTCTTTCTTTTAAAGAAAGAAATGTTTGAAAAAGCACAAGAAGAAGCATCCAAGTTTACTGGTACTAAGTCAATTGATCTTTTTGTCATTTGGTAGCTAATCTTTTGTTTTTGAGGCAGGTAAACAAATATCAAACCCCACAGGTTTTGAAGTTACTAAGGCTGCCTCTTCAGATTTACTTATGGGCTACAAGACCATGTTAGATTATCAATTTGTTGAGCCTGATGACGAAGAAGCACTTGCTGTAATGAGGGAGTCCTTTGATCAGCTTCTTTCTAATGACACCTGTGTGCCTCTGTTTGTGGAAACTTATGTCTGCGTTCTGATGCGGTTGAAACTACAAGAAGAAGCTGAAATGTTTCTTCGGAAGTATGATTTGTATAGTCTTCACAATAAATTTTTATACTTCATCTTTTTTTAAATTTAGATATGTGGAGAAAGAGTCCCAGGGAACCGTAGCAATCACACCTGCACTTCATGCTTTAAATATAATGAAATTGCACATGCCAAAAGCTAGTCTAGGGATAATCATCTCTATTCTTGAACTGGTTGCTGAAAGAAACTCGGGAGATGCGAAGGTCTTCAGTTTAATTATTTCACAAAGAAAGTGTATCGATCTTATTTTCTCTTTTTATTAGGTTTTGGAGCTCTGCCAACATTATTTGCACGTTCATAATTCGGGCGTTAATGGTCAGTCTGACACTGAATCTGATTTTGATTTCGGATCGGATTATGGTGCCATTTCCTTGGCCCACAAACGTGAAGGTCTCAGCAAGTGTCTTGAGCTTATTGTTTACTTTTTGGACGTGCACATCTTTAACGTACCTTCGACCGTCATCCGAGAAGGATGGAGCATTATGGCTGACATCGTGAGACGGATTTGTATGCAAGGTTCGTTGCGTTTGCGTATAATTTTTCTCGCGTGCGCGCTTGTTAAAGATTGTTTACGCGCTAACTAATCTTTTCAGGGACGGACGATTGCCTGCGTTCTGTGGTAGATCTTTGGCATAATGATAGGAAAAGGTGGTGGCCATGCTTCCGTCTTCCACGTTCCGGGCTTCCTTTGAATTTACCACATGGTGACGCAGAATTTCTCTCCAACAAAGGATTTGTCTGCTACGTTTTGGAATCCCATCATCATCCGTTTGTCGCCACCCTAAGGGAACATCCAGAGTGCAAATTACTGAAATCCCTCATTAAACAGCTAAGCCATCACAAAGTCATGTTTGATTCCAGAATTGAACCAATTCTCAGAGCTAATGGACCGATCGCACCCGTACCATTAATATCGTCACCCGACGTGCCTCGTGTTCCTAGCATCCAAACTCAAATGGTTCCATCCCTTCCTACATTTGAAGCTATTGACACTGAGCAAAAAGCGAAGGAGTTTACAAATTTCATCTTGACCTCAGTACCTCTCAAAGAAAGGGGGGAGTACAAAACGTTAGCCAGAGTTATGAAAGATACTGCCGGTATTTTGGAGCTTCCAATTGATGATCTGTTGGCTAAACGATATGAGAAGAGAAGGAGGATGACTGTTCAATCGAGATTTCTCCGGATGACTCGCTCGTCAAGAAGTGCCGCACTGTCAGCTGGTGGTTCGGTCTGTTCTTTGGATTCTTTGGATTCCCGAGATTCTTT
Source organism: Daphnia magna (assembly GCF_020631705.1). Taxonomy (NCBI): domain Eukaryota; kingdom Metazoa; phylum Arthropoda; class Branchiopoda; order Diplostraca; family Daphniidae; genus Daphnia; species Daphnia magna. The sequence goes on along the minus strand of NC_059185.1, from coordinate 10,348,996 downwards.
TTTGGATTTGTCGGAAAATGAAACGGATGACTCGGATGCGGCCAGCAACAGGTCTTCGCCCATCGAAACTGAAGACGACGATACTTTCAATTTTCCTGAGTTAAATCCGAATCTTTTGGCAAAAATTGAAGCCGCGAAACAACGTTGGAGAGTATTTTTTGATTCCGGTCGGTGGAACCCGTTATCCGAAGACGAAATTTCAGATCGTGTCTATGAAGATTTCCCTTCAGATGACGATTACGCTCCGTCGTCCTGTTCCGACGATTCGGATTTCAGTAGCATTGAAAACCAAGCAGATGAGAGTGAAACAGATGGCCGATCGGAAACATACTTTGACTCTTCCCTTTATCTTGCATCAGAAGGCTGTAAGTTATTAAATAAGTATCACTTAAAAATAAATTTGACAATGGCATCCAAAATATATGTATTTTTTTCTTGTTTTTAGATTCCGATGCGCCGAGTTCTCCAGCTTCCTCGTTTTCGAGTGTGTCTACCCCTTTGTTGCAGTTTTCAGGTGCGCCAACCCAACCGAAGGAAGTTATTCGGAACGAAGATCGTTATCCTCTCATGGAACTCGACAGTAAGTATTGAATTTAATTGTGTAAGACATATATTTTGGTGTTTAATATGATTCTGTCACAGGTTTCAGCGTTCGCAGCAATAGCTCAACAGATGACATTGCCGAGAATATCAATCGAGTTATAAAAAAGCTCGATGTTGACGTGTATTGCGCCAATACTGCCATGAAGCCCAGCAGTATGGAACAAGAAGAAGAGGAGTATGTGGTCGAAGAAGAAATTGAAATCCCTCAAGAAGCATTAGTCAAAAGAACTAGCCAGAATTACAGCGCAACAACTGGTATTCAGCTAAACAGCTACGCGTGTGTATTGGAAGAAAACACCGACCGTCCAGAGCTGTCTTTCGGTTCTAATCTAAACAGAAGTAATTACTTTTAGTTTTTTTTTTTTGTTGATGTGTAATGTAATGCCGCATTTGTTTGGCAGGCTTTTCTCGGGATTTCGAGGCTTCAAGTCCTGACATGTTCGCTTCGTGCAGTGAAGGCGAAGGTAATCCCTTATTTATTTAGATTCTCAATCGATTTTTTCTAATAGTTTTAATTTATTTCGCATTTTGGTACTTTGAAGAAGAAAAAATCGACTCAGCTGTTCATAAACGAAAACCACCCAGTCCGCATTTTTCAGCTCCACTGCCAATAGCTGGTTCTACGCCTAAACTAGTACACAAGGCAAAGAGCACTAACGATTCCAATTCTTCGCAATTGGAAAGACTACAGCCCAAAAAAAAATTCTGACTAAAACCAGAGAAAAGTCTGTGTCGGATAGCTCTTCGTCGAGAAATGGTAAAAGGGATACTACGCAAAGTAGTAACCGCAAATCTTCCATTTTAGGCGGGTGGAAGGTTTTGGAGGAAAGTGCGCAAGAAGAATCGCGAACATTACAAAATGTTTTGCCTTCAACTTCTAGTTCGAAGCGTTTGCCTACGCCAGGACCCGTCACACATAGCAAAGCGTCACGTACCCATTCTGACATTACAAATCCAGAAGTTGAAGCAATGCCAGAAACTGTTAATACTGTTCGCAAAAAGAAACGACAAATTGGTAATGCCAAAAAAGTGGATTCAGTTTCTGCTCTCCAGAAAATATCTGTGAGTGAGACAAACCATGTTGCTGATGTTGAAACTACGGAAGTGCTCTTACCTTCTGCAAAGGAGCCTTCTAAGCCAAAGCCGAAAAAATCTCGTATCGAATCGACAGCGAGGAAATGTCACACTCGAGTAAGAGATCCCAATTTTATATCGGAATCTGACAACGAATCACGCGTTTCAGCTTCAAAAACCCTACCGCGTAAGAAAGCACCAGTCAAAAGCAAGGTTGCTGATACTGTTTCTCTCGAAGAAAATACAACGGCAAAGTGTTCCTCTGAAAATTTTCCTGCAAAGAAAACACAATCTACCGGCAAAAAAGTCAAAAACAAAGAAATCGACAAAAACCATTTCTAACGGAAAAAAAGAGCTACCCACTTCAAATGAATTGAATTCCTCAGATTCTGTATCTGCTGATGCACTTGTCGAAAAAATCCTTGCTGAATCTAGAAGTTTTACTTCTATGGCGACGCCTGGTACAGAAAAGCCAAAGGCGAAAGTAACTCGACGCAAATTGTCTACGGATTCACGCCCGTCAAAAAAAGCAAAAATTTCCGAAGAGCCAATAGATGTCGCACTTTCCGTCGAAGAAATTATGTTGAAATATCTTGGCGATGACAGCACGGAGGGTAAAACGAAAGATGTAACCTCTACGAAACGTTCAAAATCCAAAGCTGGGTCAAAGCCTCTTGGCGAGTCATCCGCGATGGACAAGAAATCATCGCCAAAGAAGAACATCAAGGTAAACAAATCGAAGGAAAACAGAAGCAAAACAAAATCGTCGGAAAACGGCGACATTGATGTAAGTCGATTACAATGTGTGTTCTTGGCTATTTTGATTCATGATGAATTCTTAGGTACCTAATCCGGAAGCTACCATGAAGACCTCAGCAACAGCGAAAAAGAAGAGTGCAAAGAAAATGACTTCGGTTGCTCAGGAGTCATTTTCGGAAGAATTCGATCCACTGAGTTTCGTAGAAGAACTCCTGCATGAGAGCCATGGTGCTTCCCGGAATTCCATGCCACCTACCTCACCGCCCGAAGGGAAACCTGTAAAGCGACAGAAAGCATCAGTTCAAGAACCTAAATCTGTAGCTAAACGGCCATCTAAACAACGGAAAGCTCTTTCATAGATGCTAAACTACGTTCGTTAAATATTTTTATTTAGAAGTAACTTAAGAAAAAAACAAGAAGCTAAAAAACTCTATAAAACAAAATGATAATTTCCCGAAAACAATATCTGCTGAAAAACGGAATATTTGCTCAAATCTGTGGTAATCCGAGTGGAATTCTGTGGCTGACTTCAAAAGAAAAGTAATAGCACGGATGTTAATCCTCCCCATTTCTGCTATCTCCATGTATGCCTTGTGGTGTTCAAGTACAATACAGAAGAACGGTGTGCCATAGCATTGGCGATATGAAGAATGGATCATTCAATCTCGATTTTATCGGCTGATGGAGCATCGTCTCGTCGCAAAATTCGCCGTGTCTAGTTTTTAGTCGCTAAATATGCCAAAAAGCTTGGATTTTTAGAGGACCAATTCTATCCGGAAAGTACATTTTGTTTATTAGAATTTCTTAGGCCACACTTTAACGTAAGTAGATTTTTTTAATATTATCAAATAGAAGTTATTTTAGTGTTCAAATTTTCGTTGTTTAACTTGTTGTTAACCGGTTTTCTCTTATTTAAGCGGACGTTGACGGGTGGATTTACGCTGCTGCCTTGTTGAACATTGTTTTCCTGGCTTTTTTGCGGGGCGTTGTGTAGACGAAGATGTCGAGGAAATTTGAATCACCTCTTCAGCCGATTCTTCTACCACATTCAGGTACTCCACTCCAGTCACCAGCGATTTATGAGAAGACGGATTGTTTTTTGCCGATAATATCTTGTTAATGGCTCCAGGATTTTTTATCTTAACCTTAAAGAACAGTATATTGAAGTATGATATGATTAGGAACACCACGTCAAATAGTATTGGAAAAAAAAATAATAATTTATGTAGGTTTATGTAGCAAATTCCTTGCCAACTTCATTTACCTCGTTATCACCATCTACAAGTGGCAAGCTCTTCCTTCCCTATCTTGGTTGATGAAGTTTTTGCCTTGCTGCATTTATTGGACAGTGTTCTTGTTTTCATAAGCGTGTTGTTGGTGACGCGTGTTTGGTCTTCCGATTTGATGTTAGTGTTGCATGCCACAGGATTTTCACTTGTTGATGGTTCCGAAATACTGGGCTTACTAAGGTAAACTTTGAGGTTTTTAACGATTTGGTTAACATTGACTGCCTTATCCACGATGTTTTTGCAGACGCTGGAAGCTAGAGTCTCGTGTCCGTCCCGATCATTTTGCTTGGAGCTGCCACCGCCCACTTTTGCACCGTCAATATTACATTTCGATAAATCCAACTGGAAGGAAGAAGAATCCACAGTAGATTGAGAACAACCCGCTTTTGGTGCATTATTTGGAGAACTGTTTGTCTGACGTTTTCTGGATTGGAGACGTAATTTTCTGCGCTTCTCGTATCGTTTGGCCAGCAACTCGTCTATCGGAAGTTTTAACAGCTCGATAGTGCTCGCGTGAATCTTGCCCGCTGATTTGTACTCTTCTTTCGGTTTAATGGGTTTTGTAGTTTTAAGGTATTGGGCAAAATCCTTGGCTTTTTGTTTAGAGTCGATCGATTGAAACTTGGAAGAGAATCCATTAGCTTTGTTGCCAGTTAAATTCGACTGCAGTACTTCAGTCGGCGAAATTAAAGGCACGGGGTCTAGCGGTTTGTTAGCTCTAAGAAGACGTTCAATGTTTTCGTCCAATTTGAGCTTGGTATGGCTCGTCTCTTTGATCAGGGACTTCAACAAACGAAGCTCTCCATGATCCATCAATCCGGCGACAAATGGATGATTGTTGGATTCCAGAATGTAGCAGACAAAACCTTTGTTCGAAAAGAATTCTGCGTCATCAGGTGCGAGAGTAGGGGGTAATCCGGAGCGTGGAAGGCGAAAGCAAGGCCACCATCTTTTTCTATCATTATGCCAGAGCTCGACAATGCACTGAAGACATTTTTCAGCTCCTTTAAAGGAAGATAAAGCAAATTCAGCTAAAACGAAAGGTGCTGCAAACAAAGGGAGGCAACAACCTTGCAAACAAATTCTTCGTATGGTGTCGGTCATAATTTTCCATGCTTCTCTTGTGTCAGGAGACGGTGCATTAAAGATGTGCACATCTAGGAAGTAAACAATCAAACGCAGACACTTGTTGAGATGATCATGTTCATGTGAATGAGAAGCGGCGCCTCCATACGATCCTAAATCAGAACTACATTCTTTGTCGAACTGACACTCCATCAGGGAACTATGAATGTGCATATGATGGTGGCAAAGCTCCAGAACCTAAGCAAAAAGAAAAAGATAAGTAATTTATTTTCTTTGAGAGTAAAAGTATTGTGAAAGACCTTGGGATCCCCTGAAAATCTATCGGCGATCATTTCCAGAAGAGATATGGTAAGCTTTAAGCTAGCTTTTGGCAAGTGTATCTTCATTATGTTTAAAGCATGCAGTGCAGAAGTTATTTCTATGTTTCCTTTTGACTCCATATCCACATATCTATTCACACACTATTACCAACACATATCCACATAAGTAGACTTAAATGTAACTTTTAATATACTTCTGAAGGAATGTCTCAGCTTCTTCTTGTAAGTTTAATTGCATTAAAACAAAAATTTAGGGTTCAACAAGCAAAGGTAGAAAGCTAGGCGTTCTTTGAAACAATTTGATGAAAGAACTCCTTCACATCAGGAAGCAATTCATCTTCAGGCTGGATTAAGTGGCATTCCAAAATCATTGCATAACTTACAAGTAAAGCTGAAGAGGCAGTTTTGGCAGACATAGCACAGGCCTCATTTGACAACACTTTGCCTGTGATAAAAAAAAAAAAAAAAGTTTAGCCTTGAATGAGAAATTAATAAAGTTTGAATACCATCAAATTTTATTGCTTCCAGCTAAGCTTTTCGATAGATTCCTTTCGTTAGAAGATGGATTGTGTTGACCAGATGAATTTCATCTTGATGCATCATCTTAAACTTGCCAAATACTTTTGTAGCCTCTGGCAAAAGAATAACAAATTAGGATCTTTTTTTAGAAATTTAAGAAACATTTTCCATGAAAATTGCTTGCTGCATTGTGCATTTTTGACCTGTTCAACAAGAAAGATGTCTGACTTGAAAAAAACCTACTCTACACTACATCACTAGCTACCAGAAATAGCAAAATTTGGTGGCTGAGTTCACAGTTGCAATGTTGAAGGCAATTTTTTCAGAGCAGTAAACAGGTGTGTTGTCATTTGTGATGTGGCATGAGATTCTTTAACATGTAAAAAAGATTTTCACATAACTGAATTTAAGCAGCTCTTTAACACAACAATTCTATTACCAGTTTCAGGATTGAGATCAACAATCAGCTTGAACTCTCCAGCCAAAAATTTTTGAAGCAGCTCATGCTGTGAAATATCATTGAAACGTGTGAAATGATCGACGTAAAATTTCATGTATAAAGTACATACCACCCTTTGGCGTGAGGCTTCTTCTTCATGAGTAAGATTTCCTTCCATTTTGAAACTATGCAACTGTTACACAACGTACAAAACTTTCGAATCTATATGGACATGGCCTTTTTGTAAATTTGACGTTAATCAACACTACATAAATTTATATTCGATTTCAAAACAAAGACTGAAACTGAAACGTGTTTAAGAAAATCAAAATGTATTTTGGAGTCGGGGTCGAAACAGGTCATTCCTCCATCGTCCTACGTGTGATGTGGAGCTTAGGATCGCCAGTCCGGAATTGGTCACGTTGTAAAAGCGAGATAGAAAAATAAATCCAGTGCTCGAAGCTCAATCACTTTCTCGAGTTAAAAATGATACCTACTTTATTCCCAAGAAGGTAAAGAAGAGAATTACAAATTCTGTGTGATATTTCAGAAATTGATAAACATCAAATTCCCACGTTTGTGCATGGACTTACAAGTTACAATTGCCATTCTTGCTTGACCTTCCGACGCAATAGCGTTTGGCTTTCCGGTTTTCCTGTTATAGTGACCTTCTGCCTTTCTTCTCTTTTTATTTTTTGTTTGTTGTGCATTCCTAAAGAGACTGTTGCACAACTTTTGCACGGTAATCGCCATTCGTTGACGAAACTATGGCCTTGAAAAACCTTGATTACAGTTGAAGGTAGCCACGTCCATCCGACGTTTGTACCCTACGTATCTTTGGCTTAGTTAATTGGCGTGTATTAGGACGAAATGACACCCGCTCATCCTAACGGGATCGTTCGATTAGTTAAGTTAATGCGTATCGAATTCGTGAAATGGAGCATGACATGCTTTTCGCTGTAGATACGCCTTCTACAGGCGAGCAACTTTTGTCATACTATACTCGTAGGATTGGAAACAAGGAACTATCCTTGTTATTAGGCTTGATCCAGACTCTAGCGATCGGCGAGGGTGGTCTATGCACATTTGATTATTTTTCAAATATTAATTGCTTGGTAAGAATATTTTTCGTTTTGCGCAGTATCTCTATGCCTTTGGCAAAGAATTTCCCAACAAGTTTCATGTTGCTACCATCTGCTTGCCGTCTTCTGTGCTTGGGTATTACGTACGTTCATTACAAACGCAGTGTTCGAGAAGAACAGAACTAACGTAGTTATTTCGTCCGTTTACTATGTGAAGTTTGTCTTGCACGTTAAAGTTTAATTCAAGTTTATTACAAATATTCTTTTAATGTGAACAAAGAAGTGTTAATATAAGGAGACTTTCACTACTTTACACGAATTCCAAGGAAAAGTTTTTTTCAGTTGGAATTCTTTGCATCTCTTTACTTTTTTAAAACATATCTAATGACACTGGATGGTTATCAAAATTTATGTTCGTGTTTGTACTTTTGAAAACAATTGTATGAGCTAGCTAAGAGTGAAGTGCTCTAGGTTTGCAATCTCAAAAAAGGATGGCACCACCGTTTCAACTACTTGTTAGTGTCATATAAACGAAGGTAGAGGCGAAGTCTTTGTAAACGGGATGCAAATGTAGAAAAAATAAAGTAACTTACAACAGATGTGGTGGTCAATTTCATGATTTCGAAGAAAGATTTCCACATAGTAACCTATTAAGTTAGAAACTGTTGTGGGTGCAGCGGGGTGCAGTAAACAATATACGTTTAGAATAAAATTATTCTTGGCCATTATCAAATAGATTTTTTAAAATTTCATCTTTCATGACAGTTTGTATTTCGTTTTTCTTTTCCGATTTCGGAATGTGGGTGCTAGCCTGCTTGGTGGCTATTTGATGTGGTAATGGAGGGAAAAAGAGGGGGAGGGGGTGGTTCATTTGAATAAAATAAGAGGAGTGAGTTGTAAAATTGGCAACGTCGAGCAAGAAACATGGCGTCGCATGTGTTGTTACTAACGCTTTAAAGTTTCAAGCATTCAAATATGCAGTGAAATCACGCATTTTTTTTTGGTACCTGATGCCATACGTGTTGCTTTTATCCGTAAAGAAAAGCAGCCTCCGAAAACTGCGAGTGAACTAGATCGCGTAACGTGTAAATCGACAGAAGTAGGATGCCGCCTTAAGTGTGGCTAGTGCATTTCTTTCTGCATGATAACACTGAAATAGTGTGCTAGACATGTTGTTTTGAAAATGGAAGGTATCAAAGAATACCTGGTGGTTTATGCATTTAAAAATGAATCTGATCCCCAGTTGGATTTGATGGTGAATGACATTATCGAAGTACCAATTGGGAGCTCACAGCTGTTGAATGTTGAAGCACCTGGCTGGATAAAGGGTAAAAACAAACGTACTGGAACCGAAGGCTACTATCCTGGTAAAGAAACATAATTTTGTTTTAACATGTGATTGCTTTGACACCAATCTTTATTTATTTCAGTGTCTTATCTTACCGAGCTAGAACAAAAAGCTGATATCCAGCCCACTACAATGCATCCCAGAATCCAAGGATCCCCAGTGAAGAGCCAATTGATGAATAAACTTGATGATTACAATGATTCTGGGTATGGAGGATCTCCCCTTCCTCCAGGTAAATAACAATGTAGTATTTAGCTATGTGTATGCAAAATTTAGCCACTGGTAAAGAAGTTTCCAAAAAGAACCTCACTGTGTTTGAACAATTTTTCCATTTCCATTTGTATATGACATTATGTTTGTCACATTTTTTGCATAGATGTAATAGCTAAAATTTACAGACTTTGGCATCATGAACAGACATGGACAAATGAAGAACGACGTAAATTCCTTGGTTTAAAAGAGCTGTGAGCTTAATTTGCAAATAATAATAAAAAAAAAAGAAAGAAACAAGGTCAGACATTCTCGACCGGTTAGGAAGCTCAAGTTTATGTATAGTTCACAGTGTCCGCTAGCTGACAACTATCCCATTGTTTATTTGCTCAGTTGCGTGTATAAATTTCACGCTTCTTATTTTTTTCTTTTTCTTTTGCGGAATTGACCTCATTTCTACTGTGGCGCAGTTATAATTCTTTTTTTCCCATTTTTCTTTTTTTTTTCTCCAGCTCCTAGCCTACCCCCACGTCGTTGGACGGGATGCCAAATGCAACAGACCCAACCGGCGATCCATTCTGGTCAGCAACATAGATTCGTCGATGTCTACTTTCTAACACCCATCGTTTGCGCACATTGTAAGTACAGCTACCACTAGATGTCGATGCAATCTTTTTTTGGTTCCATTATCCATGAACTTTTTTTCGACACAAAAGGTGTGATCGAAAAAGATTGTAGAATTTTGTGTTAACGATGCCTCCCGTACCCAACTGGTTTACGTGATGCTGGAATTGTGTTCCCTCCGTTCTTGTAACTATTATTCATGACAGCTCATCAACCACCCTCGTGGATGGTTTCTTTTTATCGTCCCCCTCCGTTTTCTTAGCGTCTATCTCTGAGAAAAACAAGTATGGCACTGCCAAGAATCATTTGTTATCCGGCTGCTATAGTAATCGACGAGTCCTTTTTACGGACAATTACCCTGACATTGGTTCCTGGTTGCAAAACTGGAGTTTTAGAAATTATGTTTGTCTTATTTGCGTTGAACAAGGAAACGGGTCAAGGCGCACATTGTTTTCTCCCGTTCGTCTGTGTTTTTGTCCTGGAAAATGGATGGGGAGGGGGAGACACTTAAGGTCTTAATCCAGACTTGATACCAGCTGCCGGGTGTTCTTCAAAAAAAAAAGAAAAAAGAAAGAAAATCTGGATGGTTTCCCAACACAGCCGATTAACATCTGCGATGATGGAATGACATTCAGAGTCTCCTTTACGGTCCTCTCCTTTCTCTTGTGGTTGTACTCGCATCGTGAATGCGTTTGACAAACTTTGCATATCAGCGGCGGCCAAGTTAGTTGTTTTGATCTCTCAAATGGGTTTTCTTGAGTGAATAATGATCCTGTTTCCACGTTCGTGACGATGGATAGTCGTGCAGACGCATTACAAATGATGAAAAATCCCCAGACGGACGACAACAACAACCGACGACTGAAAATAGATCCAACCTAAAAGAAAAAAAGAAAAAAAAAACAGCCACTTTTCAACACCACTCAACGAGGAGAGGGAGAAAAGTTGCTGGGAAACGGATCGATCCGATACAGCCCGTCCCCGCCCTCTTTAGCAGTCGAATGTAATTTTCATACCGGTCCCTTGACTTCATCGGCGAAAATCTTCCTACCGTCAACTTCCCTGATTGGGTCGTCAACTTGGATGCATAATTCCCCCATCCTCGTCTTCCCCCCCTCCCCTCGAAATTTAGTATTTTTCCACAACAGAAAGTTCAGAAGCGGAATGGTCTTGTTGCAATCGGTCATTTGCCCATGGGCTTGCGGGATCGATCGATACTCTTTTAGTTGCCGCCAGTCATTGCATCGAAATTCATTAGTGCCATGGAAATGCCACAGAGATTGAGAAACGTGATAATACCGTTCGTATACTCGTACAGTTTCTCGGATAGTTTGAAACGTCGCTTC